>NC_064874.1:35601902-35649402 GCF_943734745.1 Anopheles darlingi
GCTGCGGAAAAAAGATCCCTCGAGCTACATTCCCCGCGGTTTCTGATATAAGAAGCCCCAAGTTCAACACGACGCGCAGCGTGACTCTTCTCTAAATTCACATCAATTTCTGATCGGAACCTTGTGTTGGCCTTTCGCGATTCTAGAATCAAGACTGTCCATGAGACACAGTTTGACGTAGGCCACCTCCCCGAACCCCCTCCGAACGATCTCATTAGCGAGTTACTGCGAAATGACTCCATCGTCTCCATCATCAACGCAGCGCATACAGACCACATTCGGCAAGGGCGGCGTGCTGTTCGCGAATTCGCGCAACATGATGCAAAAAAAACCGAGAGGCAAACCGGTGCGCAGATGACATAATTCCTGGAGGCCAGCTAGCTGCAAATCCCCCCACAGCGGCAACGCACTATTGCTGCTGCTGCTGCGCCACTTTCCTAACTGTTTAAGGCCCATTTCCAGGCCCAACAGGTCAACCGAACAACGCCATGACAGTGTAAGGTTGGAGGCAAGGGTAGGTAGACGCTTGGCAAGTAGGAATGCCAGTCAGCAAGTGCCCGGCCGAGGCCAGAACATTCCTGTTTCTGCAGCCAACCTCGGCTAATTATACGTCCTCGGTCGGTTCCTCAACTACGGCGCAAAACTGGCTCCACCGTTGTGGCCCTCATCATGGCGCTTGGTCAACTCATCGTGTAAACTGGACCATCGTCGCCGTCCGGCGTCATCGTCTAGCCAATGGCTTCTTGGTTTATGATCGCGTACACATTGCATCACTCTGGGTTGTGTATTTTTCTTTCTTTCGATCTCCTAGTTTTTTTCTGCCAACTTTGATAACATTTTCCAATCAGCAATCGCGACTTCGACACGTTTCGATCAATGAAACTGGTAACCACTGCGTTGCGGTGGTTCTTAATTTACTTGGCTCCAACGCCATCAACAAGGGCACCCTCCTGGCCGATGTGGCAATCGCTTGAGCACCGCTCCGGTTCTTTGCTGCACAGCACAGCACATTGTTTAGTCGCCGCATTCAGTGTTCAGGTTGCCATTTGGTTTGCAGTACAGTGACAGGCGGTAGTGAGGAGATTCGCGCGATGAGGCGTGTGCCCTTCGGAGTGGCACAGGGGGCTGGTAAAGGTTGGCTAAGAATGGAATGTCGACTTCACGATCGATCGCACGCTCTCCCGCTTTGCGCGGTTCTCGCCGTAATGATTGAGCCAATCCCGAAAGATGAAAGGAATTATTCAACCTTTAGTAGTGCGGTTGGATCCGTGCAGGGAAGCACGGAATGCGCACTGGTGGCGGTGGTTGTGAAAGTGTCACAAAACGGTTTTCTAGCGACGCCACGGATTGGCTAGTTGGCCGGATAAATGTGGGCAACTAATTTGCAAAAGTAATTAGACGCACTTCAGGCACAGCGAGCAAGATCTTAAGGCTGAGGCCCTGGCGTATGATCTAATCGATAAACTATGCAGCCCCGTTCGATCATTCGGGTGCGTTCGCCTCGCGCTGTTTGCGCTCGCGATCACCACCAACAACACCCAGTGGTCCTCCTGCGGTTCTCTACCGGTTTTTTTCGGGTGGGGATCGAATCGAGCATCTCGATACTTTATGTCAACAGCAGCAACAGCAGCAGCGAACACGAACACAGTAAGATACTTGTTTGAAAAACTTGTTTTTCGAATCTTCCCGAATTCGTTGTTTGGGGCCCTGCTCCACCCATGATCACCATCACCATCATCATCAGCAGCAGCATCATCTTCGGTAATCATGATCATAGCAATAAAAATAGTTTCCCTTCTCTTGTTCAGTATCGCTCAAAGGCTCGTCTCTGCTGCTGTAGAGAGGGAGAACTCTCAAGGTAAAGAAGGCTCTCGCGGTTACCCTTAAGATTCTTGATGAAACGCGCTGCAACTGCTTCTTTCGGATGCATTTAGGAGACGCGACTGAAGATGCTGGCGTTAGAATGTCGGGTCCGGGTCTAGACCGGAGACCGGATACCGGTTCGCGTGAAATCCTGTTCCAGCATTTAGGTCAAATATTCAAATTAGCTCATCCAGCAGCAGCAGCAGCAGGACGCGGAGTCGTATTGACTTACCAGAGTTCTGTAACAGCAACCAGCGCAGCCAGCGAAGTTGGTCATCATGTTTCTAAAGCCTATTGCTAAAGTGTGCAATGCTTGCTTCAGTTCAGAATCCGTTAAGTGACTAACATGTCACTAGAATGAATTTTTTAATCGCTTTATTATGTTTTTAATCGCTTTATTATGTTTTGAATTAATGTGTTAATTTGGTTTCAGGTTTGAGATCGTGGCAAACGGCCAAATAGAACCCCTTAAACAAAACTTGTTTATCAAAACTCGTGCTAACGTACTGTACGAAGATATATGGAAAAAAGCATGGAAGATGGATGGAAAATAAAACATACCAAAAATGATGATTTTTATAGCAAATTCCCGATAACAAATTAGACATTGTCAACCGTAAAGAGAAAGATTTTTCCCTTTTTGGTTAACTATGACCATAAGTAAATGATTTCACAATGATTTGTAATTGTATGCATGATGTAATTGCCTTCAAACTTTCATAGGAAAAACTATCAATTTTAATTGGTATTACGTCCGAAATGTATTAGGCAATTATTAAAATGAAATAATCAAGAAATCAGCCAGAAATGTATAAAATCCAGGGCAAAATATAAAAGATGTTGAGCAAGAGGCAAATTTGCCGAACTTGCACTATTATACAGGAATTCATGCATCTAAATATTTCCGTAGAGGGGTTTCTTTATTGAAAAACCTTTAAAAATGTCATTCGTTGCTGAGGAAAGTATCATTGCCCAATGATTGCCGTGCAGCCAGATCCCTAACTGAAAAAAGCTTTATCCTCTCCTTATGCCCGAACCACACCAAAAGCTTGTCATCTCTCGAGCCGTTCCTTGCGATCGTATGACGTCAATAGAGGCCGCAGAGCACTTGAAGGGCAACGCACAGGGTATCTATACACACCGAAGAAACGATGGTACCATAAAATGGCACCAAACTGCCCGGTGCATTACCATGAAAGTGGCCATGATTAGTGGTGCCGCGATTGTAAAACAAACGAAAAAAAAAAAAGGACGGTTCGACCACCGGTGAGGTCAGGCCAGAAGATGGATGACGAAAACGGGAAGGGAAAGTACTAGGGTTTCCTCGAAAGAAAAAAAAAAGCCCAACGTTCTCGCCAAGAGACACGCGAATGGGAGTGCCCTGCCCACGCAGTCTTGCGTTCACTTCCCACGACCAAGACGCGAGACGCGAGACGCGAGACGCGAGACGACGACGATGGCGGCAGACACCTCAACCACACCCCGGAACATCGCCGTCGGATCGCCAACCCGGTTGACCGTCACCGTCGACGGTCAAGGTTCTTCCTTCTCTTCGGGCTTTTTATGGTTCAATTAACGTGAGTAGGAAAATCTGGCCACCACCACTACCACCACCCTGCACCTGCAGTAGTGGTGGTCTGTCTGCGTCCCTTTCTCGCCAGTATTGCGGAGCAATCACTAGCAGGGCCAGCAGGACAGGTGTGGAGGAAAAGGTAGTGTATCTTAATCGCCTCGTCGGTCTCTCGAATGTTAATTCCAGCCCGGTCAGTTCATGCCCGGCTTCCACGCCCGGCGCTAAGCCGGAAAAATCTCAGCACCAATCACTTGCGCACCGATCCGTTACGATCAGAGCACCGCGTGAGAAAGGCCCCCTCGCCCCGTGGCATGTGCGCCAGGGGTCACGACGACGCGCTTAGAATTGAATTGAACGGAATGGAGGAGGATTGGTGCTGGGTGCTTCCTCAACTCGTGCGTTGATAACTGGAGTTTGCACCACCACCACCACCACCACCCCCAACCCTCTAGAAGGTGAAGGATTGTTTTGTTGTTTATGAAGCTGAAGCTACTGGGAATGTGCGTGTGCAACCGGTGCCGGTGCCGTGCACTCAAAATGGCCGGGTTCGGAACTAACGAATTCATTCATTCTTCTTCGAAACTATCTAGAACTGCAGGAGATGTAACAGATCGTCATCGTCATCGGAATCCATTTTTCTCCCCTTAGAAGCAAATGCACTCGTTCTTTTCTAAAGGAGCATAGCAACGATAGCAATTTTCATTGTTGGGAAACTTTCAATTGGCAGACATTTGGCGAGTAACGATAATTTATTTTAAATCCACGGCAACGATAGCTACTTTATTTTGCGACTCTCGAAAACATAGCAACCCAGACAAGTGCTTCGTGCATTTTGACAATTCTGTTCAGTAAATTCCAAACGAACTGGATAAGGCAACTTGGATGTGAACAAAATCCTTCATCTTAACTCTGCTCGGCCATGATACCCATTTTATTTCAATCTCATTTTGATAGTTCTTAAAGTAAAGGTGCTATCGTGGCCATGCACCTCGACTGATGATCCATCTCGATGGCTTCTTTCTCCAGTTTTTTTTATTAAAATGTTTTTTTTGCAAAATTACCCTCCACCTGCAGCCAGATGCGTGTGAATCCAAACGAACCACCCTACCGGGAGGGTGGGCTTTTGATGATGCGAGTGATTACAATTACGAAACGCGGTACGGCGATGCTTAGCTGCTACCCTTCGTTTGCTTCCCCCTTTTTTTGCTGCTGCCGCACGTTCCGAGGGATCGACTGGCGCTGTGGTGCTGGCCCTGCATCCCTTCTCTCACCCCTTCCCTGCTCGCCAGCCTCTCATCCAACATCTAGCGGTGACTGATGACCAGTTTCAGCCGGTTCGGGGAGAGGGCGGGCTCCAATCATATTAGACGCACCAAGAGAAGGTAAACTGGACGTCTGCTGGACGTTGGTGGCGTTGCTGCTGTGCGTTAAGCGTAGCTCAGCCCTTGGTTTCTGCTGCTGCTCACAACACCACCCTGCACCTGATGATGATACACACACCGAGCCACACCACCCCACGGACTGACCATCGTCTTGGCCACAATTATGTATTCGATTATCGTACACGCTCGTCAATGAGCGATTGGAGCGCGACGTGCCCGTGCGTAAGGAGGGTAAATGGTGGCATGGTCCTGATAGACTCTGTACAAACACACACACACACACACAAAGCCGACCCACCCGGCCCGGTGCGTGCTGGCATGTCCGGCTGTCGAGATAATCCAGCAAGAGGAAATAAGGCAGGCCCTCGAGAGGGGAAAAACAACAACTGATTTGACGCTGTTATGCTCATGTTTCGCTCATAATCATGAATGTTGTTTTTCTCCCTTAACCAGTCCTTATCCACTCTCCAGGGGCAAGGAAGGAGAAGGAAGCGCATTCTTGCATTCTCGAATTAGCGATCGTGCGACGGTCGCGAAACGTGACGCGATGAGTTCAGGGTTTCCTCGGTTTTTTAGCTGCCCAAAACCATTGGCCCCAAAAACGGGTCTCCCAGGGAGGATGAAGCCCCCAAAAAGGGCAATAATCTGGCCCGGCCAGGCTAGCCAGCCAGCCAGCCAGCCCGCCAGCCAGCTGAAACTCGTACCTTCCCACCGGAAAACACAATGGAAATCGGGATATTAGTAAGCATTCTAACTGTTTTGGTCGTTGCGCCTCGTTTCGGGGCTTCGTCTTCCGTTTCCATTGCGTTTGCGAGCCACATCTCGTGGCACACTCGCGGTACCGGGAACCGGGCAGACATTTGATAAGATCTCGAGATAAATGAGCGAGAGAAAGAGAGAAAATTGGAGATTGTGTTGTATGGTTGTGCCAATTACAGATTAGCAAATTGATAAGTCTTTCGCGCAGCATCTGCTCTTCCACCCCTAAAAGACACCATCATCCCATTCCCATGGTTAAACACTATTCTACCTGGAGTGCTGGAGGGCTGGAGCTAGTTAAATCCCACGGCGCAAACATGGCGAGGGGTTGGTTTTTTTTTTCGTACAAAACCCAAACCGCAACTCGGAACCGTTAAGTGGTACGGTACGGTCCAGCCATTTTCGGGCCCTCAGATGCATTCAAACGCAACGCAACACAACATACTGGGAGGAAGCGAGAGAGAGAGAGAGCACAAAAGAGGGTTGGTGGGGCAGTAGAAAGTTGTGGCCGCGGCCACGGCCGCGGCTCGCGCGATTCCTAATTTTCGGACCATTAATTGGTTTTCGAATCGCTTCTCTGCGTTTCTGCGTTTCGACCGGAAGACGGAAACGCAGGAAGCCGCCAACGTGAACGTGTGTTGCCGCTACTACTACTACTACCAAGTAGTCCACGTGGCCATCCGTGGCATGCTGGTGTGGCCCTTTTTAATTAAAACCCCAACTTCAACACTCTCACTCCAACTCTGGGCGCACGTCGCTGAATGTCGATTAAACTGCGGTTCAGACCGGGGAAGGGGAGGACCGGGGACCGGGGAACTGAATGGACAATGTATGTTGGTGGCCACAGGAAGGAGCTCGTCCCCCCCTGCCCTTTTCCCTAAAAAGGTTGATCGTTGCAACGATCGTACGTCGGCAGATCATAAATGATTTACAAATTAACCTGGACTTTCTGATTCTGTTCCAATCCGAGTCTCGCGGGCCTGGACGCTCGAGCCGGAAGCATATTAACCTTCCGAAAGCGAAAGCTCACACACACACACACACACACAACCACGCACACATACGATGCAGCTTCCTGCGTCGCGGGTTGAAAGTAAAACCCTGCGCCAGCCGTTGGCCACGTTGTGTCCGTTCCAGCGCGAGAATGTTGATCAAGATTAAAAGCCTTTACAAAGTAACAAGCGATCACTTCTCCGCATCCGCCACTCAACCTCGGCTCGGGTGGACAAAATGCAACGAAATGCAACGGAATCCGTTTCCGCCAACTTTCCATCCCCAAAAGGCGCACTTTGCCACTTCATCTCGTATGGATATCTGCAAACGTCATGATGGCTGCTGGCAACAACTCAATAACGTCACGCCACACAAAGGCATCGGTCCCGAGATGCCCTTCTACGATGGCCATTTCCGAATGGCTGGCTGGCTGGAGAGTGGTTTGGCAAAAGTTGAACCTTCCCCGGTCGCCGCCGCCATTGCATGGCATGCTTGGTTGATGCCACGTTTCGGGTGTGCTTTCGTGGACAACAACGACTAAGTGTGTGTGATCGAAGCACGTCATGGCCATGTGTGTGATGGCAGTTTGCGAAAATCACGTTTCGCCATCATCATCATCATCATCCACAGCAACAACATGGCAGCAGCAGCAACAGCAACATGCATGCTGCTGAAGGAAGGCGAAGCAGGTCAGTCGTCGTTCTCTCAAAAGTAGAGCCAACTGGGAGGCTGTACCACCGGGTACCACCAGCAGAGGGACCGGGCTGGTGGTAGAGTCCGCTAAACCGGTATGTGCGCGCCACACACTCGCACACTACTACTACTACCAACAACAATCTTGACGAGCTCGCTCACTCGTTCGCTCGTTACTTTAGCCACCGCGAACCTGATTCTGGCCAAAGGAAAGCCAACATGCCAGCAGCCAGACTAGCGGCGCACACACTCATACAGAAGACGACGACGAGTCGCTCCTTCCCCCCGAAGGGTCGCTCGGGTCCTGTGGAATGTCGTTTGGTATGTTTCGTCGTCGATCGTCACACGCTGTTCTGTTTCTCTTTCTGCCTCTCGCACGTCGTCGTCTTCTTCTGAGCCACGCGCGTCTGCGCAAGCAAGCAAGTGCGTACCGGAGAGCCCCCTTTGGAGGGGATCTCGACACACTCCCAAGACACCCTCCACTTGTGTGTGAAGAAGCTTGTGTTGTTGCCATTGTAGCATCGATATTCGGCGAAATCATAAGTAGCAACGACGACTGAGAGTTTATCGCGATGGCAGATCGACTCCACACCACACCACGAGTCGCACCTTTTGCTCACGCAAACAAACAAACACATACACACACACACGGACATGCCATTTCTGCATTCCGGGCTGGGACGTTCTTCTTCGTTGTCGTCCCGTCAAATCCGATGGTCCAATGATGGCCCGGCCCCGTTGGCGGTGCAAACAGGTTTCAAACAGATCGGTAGACCAGACCACCAGCCACAATTCAAACGATAACAGGGGGGGATTGTGGGGATGCGGGTCCGGCGAGTTTTAGCAACAACAACATCGGGAACCAGCAGCAGAAGCATTAGCATCGTCAGAATGATCATTCGGTTTTATCGGTGCCACAGAGCGGTGCCACTAATTAGGTCACTCGCCATTCCCTCGCCCCCATCAAAAGCTACCGATGATGGTGATGTTGGTGACTGTTTGGTTACTGGCACGTGCCCACCGGTGGGGGGGAAAACAGGTGGCCACCGATAAGCCCCCAAAAGGGACTCGGGAAGCACGCATTGAAACCTCTCTTCGATTGCAGTACTCATTATCGAGCCACACGGTCGGCCATGGCTTGTTTGGATAAAATTGGTTGTTGTCGTGTTGCCGTGACAACAGCGCGTCATTCGTGCGTCTCAATGGAATAATGGTTAGAGAAAAGAAAATGTCTCGCAGGAATTTTTGAGGTGGCGGGTAGGGGTCTTTTCGGTGGCCCCGGGATGGGGGGAGGGGACACATAAAAAAGGGAAAAGAAAGCGAGTTTCCTCCGCGCCTCTCGCTTTCCGTTTCGAGCGACGCGACGCGACGCTTCGGCGATCGAACGTTCGATAAAGGTGCTGGCCACTATATAGGCACTAGGACACACCCGGGGGGAGGGGCAAAGGCATTCCAAAGTAGGAAAATCTGCGCTCTACGACGCAAACCTGGCACACACACACACGCACACACACGTACGGTATGTGTGCGAGTGACAAACACAAATAGTCGATGCTGCTGCTGCTGCTGCTGCTGTCCCATCGACCAAAGCCAAATGTGCGGAGAAACTTTCCAATTCTCATTCCACCGGTTGCCGGTCCTCCCCCCCTCCCTGGTCTCTAGCCTTCTGTCCCGCACCGCGTAGCCGCGATAGTGTCCAACCACGGGCAAATTCGGCATTCTTTGTTTCCGCGTCCCACTGTCCGGTCCCTAGCAGAGAGCGTGTAGGCCACCCTCCATATATCTAGACACAGACACACACCACGCACGCCCGGGCACCATCGATTGATTCGATCGATTCGATCGACTCGACGCGACGCGACGCACCTGTGTGTCCGGTTTGGTCTATGATCGGTCCCCGGAGCGGAGTTGACGATTTCTCCGCCACATTTGTCTCCGCCACCGAACGCGGTGCCGGTCGGTGGCGAGGACGAGGAAAATGCCAAGATGCTCCATTCGGAGTGCCGGTGATGCGTGCAGAGAAAGAGAGCGAGAGAGAGCGAGAGAGGTGGAAACGTTTACCTCGACAATTAATCACAGCATGAATTCCTCTCCGCGCTCCCGCGATCATCGACCACCACCACCATCATCATCATCCGGCATTTCATTCACAACTATCCGGCGGGGAGAGGGAGTGACAAGGCCCCCCCAACGGCTGCCTTCGGTGTCGTTCACCACCCCGGGTACCGGAACCGGAGACCACCACCGCCGTCGGTCGGTCGGTCGGTGGTGGGAAAGAAAGTATTTTTCATTTCGGTGAAAACGGTGTTAAGTGACAACGCCGTGGACCGGCCACGATGACCAATCACGGGGGAAATAAAGTGACGGGACCGGTGGTGGTGGTGGTGCGATATGCTTCGCTTGCTCTGTCCCCGGAGTGTGCCGTGATCGATGTCGGCGATGTTGTCCCCGGCAATTGCAAATGGGTAATTGAAACGTGTTGAATATCACTTAGCGGTCGCTGGAGTACCGGGAAGGGTAGGAATGGCCAGCGGCGGCGGTGTGTGTGTCTCTCTGATAATGGACAAGCATCAGCAGCAACACTTTCTCCCTTTGGCCCTTTGACGTGCTCCGGTACAAGTAGTTGACCAACCCGGCGACGACCACGACCGCGACGCTTGGGATAGCTAGACAACATACTTCCAACACGACGACAACAAACGGCTACTAGCAATGGAGTGGAACCATCGCCACAGCGTGGTTAACGGCTTTTTCCAACAACATTTGAAACAACAGCAACCGAACCACAACACGGTATGGAGATCGGTATCTGCTGCTCGATTGGCAGGAAGCGAATGGTACAACGGTGGTGCTGGTCACTTGAGCTCAAGGAAACTACTCATCGACCATCGACAGAGGCACGCGAGTCCGAGGCCGAGATCACTTACGGCAATAATTTGGCTGATAATCAGCTTCATGGACGGCATGGCGCTTGGCGCATAGATCTTCCATTCCTTTTGCTTTTATCGCGTGATATCGCGGAACAATTGAACGTTGGGTGGAGATTTTTATCAATACATCATCAACAGCAGCAGCATCAGGGAGCTGGAAAGTGAAATCAATACCAATATCGACTTCCCCCGCGATTTCGATTGTTTCGCAACGCAAAGGCGAATGCATCGGGCCACGATAGAAAAAAAGACTCCCAAATTGCACCCCGACTGATGCTGACCACGAAGAAGTCGCGTCTGATCATCGACACACCGGGAGATGGAGAAAGGCCAGCGCGCACGCGAATCTGTTCAACGAGGAAGCAGCAAACCAACGCGCATCATATTTCTGATGCACCGGATTGTGCCTTTTACCGGAAAAATGATAGGTTGCGCCACGCTGCGGCCATCATCATCATCATCACCATTATCAGCAAACGCTGCAATTGTCGTCATCGTTAATATGCTAATTTGCAACCGGAACTAAGTGCCTGAGAAGATGATGACGATGCGACGCTGCTGGCCGTGGAGGTGCTGGTGCAGGACAAATGCGCATCTGAAACGAAAAATCACTAACCATCTCGCGTGGGAACGAATCCGAGAGGTCAAGAGAGAGAGGACACAAAGCATGAAACGAGGAGTTTGAGTTATAGAATTAATAAATTCTTGTTGAACGAAGAACACAGTAGGCATTATTTTCCATATTCGAGTATTTTGTATTTTGCGTTTTGCGTAGGGATTAAAATAAACAGACACATAAAACAATCTAGTACGCACTTTTTTTCCGTCGCCGTTTTTTTTCCCCGTGGCCACGGCTGCTGGCCGGAATTGGATTAGTCAATAAAAAAAAAACAGACGGAAACGGAAGAACAAAAAAAAATGGAACGGATAAAGAGGTGGTGGCGAGATGGCCATCGCCATCGATCGCTGCCTGATGACCGGCGGTTTTGTTCCGGATTGATCGCAATAGTTAATGGTACATATTCTCTTAACGGCTATACATCGGATCGGATCGGATCCATCCGTACCTATCCATGCTACTTGCTACTTATTGTTGCCCTGTTGCGACTAAATGTTTGTTAAAAAAAGAACTTATACCTTTCAATGAACCTCCTGGACGAGATACCTCGAGGCCAATTCTTTTCGTTTCCTAAGATTTCCTAAAGGCCCACGCCCCCGGTGTGAAGACGCTTTCCATTTCTGCTTGGCCCCCACCGGGGCCACTACCACCACCACCACCACCAGTGTGTCTCTTTGCCATTAATCTGCGGACGGTTCTGTTTTATCAGCACGATCAGGATTATGCTACACTTGTCGTTTTTTAATTTAACACGGCTAGACCATACGAAGCGATATATGCAGCAAGTCCCCGAGGAGATTGTTCCACGGTTTCCACGAAAGCGGTTCGCCGGAGAGAGATCATTTTTCTTTCTCGATCACTCTCACCTTCCACCGAACTCCTGGCCTCGTGGCTTTACGCAACGTACAAAACGCACGTACAGTACGCAGTACGTGTGCCAGCACCGAGGCCCCGGGGGCATTTTCGATTTCCCGCGATGGCAATTTCGGGAGAGAGAGAGAGAAAGAAAGCGACAGAGAGAGCCTCTCATGTCGATCCGATTTTCACCTGGCAGCAATAATTGCCCCCCGCCAGGCCAGGTTGCGTAAATCAGATTCACTTCACTTTACAATTTCACCCCCTCCCAAAAAGCACACCCCAAAGATAACATCCCCCTGAAAGGGGTTGGTTTAAAAATAAAACAAAAAAACGGTCTTTTCTCTCCCCGAGCCTTTTGTCTGCTGCTGCTGATGTACGAGATGAGGCGACGACTGATGATGGTGATGGGGTTGCAGCAACGGGGGTAGTACAAACGATCTTCAATTGCTCAAAACCTCTTTCTCTACATTTTCACTTTCTTGGCGGCGGCTTTTGTTTAAGATTAAATTAGTTAATTACCTAATAAGGCACATTTCGTTGCTCTGCGCTGCTCTGCTCGACGTCGCTATATGACGCACCAGGGGGAGGGTGTGCGTGTGTGTGTGTCCCCGTGATGCCCTGTCACCGAACATTTAAAACCGATCGCCAATCGTAGCGCTCGGGAGGGAGTATTAAAAGTGCAAAGCGTCGCGTCCCTAACTGCGAACTCTCCATCTTTTCTGCCAGTGTTTTTGGGGGGTTTGGAAATCGGATTCTGCTGTGCTGCTACTATCTCTTTCTCTTTCTGTGTGTGTAAGGATGTGTGTTGTGTTGTATTGTGGACGCATTTTAACCCTTATAGCACATTTGGAACACCCGCTACGCCTTAACAGCTAAATGTTCTTCTAATGCCGATTGTGATGCTGCGATGCTGACACGATTCCAGCATTCCTACTTCTTCTACTTCTTCTCTTACTCTGCTATCGTACATATTGCCTGCATGCGTGCTTACGTCACACAGTGCCACCATTTTGGAAGAATGATCGTGAAAGGTGAAGGGGGAATAAAAAGCATGGAAAAGGAAAAAGGATAAGGAGGTTTTATCGTCGCGGTTTCCCGAACGTCCCGGACGAACCGGCCATCTCGGAGCGACGGCGAGTCATCGTCGAGTCATCGTCGCCGACGCCGACGCCGACGCCGCCAGCGCCTCCACCGGAGGTCAGCTCGAGCCCGGCCACCATCTGGGCGATTTCGCGCTCCTTCTTGAGGTCGGGCGGATTGAACTGAAGGCTCGCGAGCGATCCGTGGCTACGGCTGCGGTGCTCCTGGCGTATCGAGTAGCTAAAGGCGCGCTCATTCAGATGGCCCTTGCGCCGATAGATCCCGGTACCACCGGGAGACTCCGCACCGGATGTACCGCCACCGCCACCGCCCCCGTTAGACACATCATCCAGACCGGCGGCGGCCGATTGGGCCAGCTTCCGGTTGCTCATCGAGAGTGGCCGGCTGCTCGGATCGACGAGAACGCCACCGTTGACCATGGCCTGCGGTGGATAGGCGAACATGGGCGGTACGATCGGGACACCGATCGGGATCGGACCACCGTTACTACCACCGTTGAGCCCGTGGCCCCCGTTCATGGCCAGCAGCCCTGGCCCTTTGCCGTGTTTGTCCTTGTTCTTCTTGCCTTTGCTCGTGCGCGGATGCTGAAGGGTGGCGTACTGGGGGGCCATCGCCATCATCGCCGGTAGATGCCCGAGGTGCGCCGGATGGGAGGGGTGGTGTAGCAGGTGGGTAGGTGGTGGTGGTGGGAGATGGGAAGGTGAAGGATGGTGACCGGCGGCATGAGCGGCGGCGGCCATCATCGCCATCGCACTACCGTTCATGCTCCGGTGACCGATCGTGTGGAATTGGCGGCCGGGCACCGGTGGCGGTGGCATACCACCACCGCCCCCGCCACCCCCGGCCCCAATCCCGCCCGGATGGTACATCATCATGCCGTGATGTGCGGCGGCTGCGGCGGCCGCCATCGCTGCGGCAGAGCTGGCTGACTGGTGGTGGTGGGGGTGGTGGTGGTGGTTGCCTGGTCCACCAGCCGGCCGACCTAGTGGATTCATGTGCATTGGACGTGGTCTTATAAGCGTACCGGATAGACTTTGACTTCCTCCTACCTGCTGCTGCTGGTACTGTTGCTGCTGCTGTTGTTGTAGCTGGTGCTGGTGTTGGAGTTGTTGCTGGAGATGCAGCTGTTGCTGCTGCTGACTAGCAGCCGCCTTGCTCGCCAGCTTCTTGTCCTTTTTGGACTTTTTCGGTTCCTCCTTCGGTGGCGGCGGCACCGGGACCGGTGCGCTGATCTGGCGTATGCGTGCCGGGCGGCCAAGCGTCGATCCGCCACCGCCGCCGCCACCGCCACCAACACCACCAGCGGTGCTGCCTGGACCGGAGTAGATATCGTAGTGACCATCGTTACCAAAGCCGATGCCATCGATCTGATCGGTCGAACCGTTCCACACCTTATGGTTCTCGTCGCCATTGTAGAGCGAGCTTTCGCCGTCGTCCACCACCTCCAGGTCGGCGCTGCTCGCATAAACTGGAAGGAAGAGGAAAACAAAAGGGGCCGGGGAGAAACAACAGGATAGGGGAGAGCAAAAAGAAAACAAAAAAGCGGGAATTAGTAACGAAGGGGCTATTGTGACGGGCGTAACGTAACAAGGATACCAATCCCCCCCCCCCCCCCCCCCGAACAGGAGGGATGAAAAAATAAACTCCAACCCCAAAAAAAAGGGAAGCAAAAAAACGCTTCAAAAGGAAAGAAACCGCACGGCATCAAAGGCCGCCAACCATTTTGTATCTCTATCTCTCTCTTTCTCTCTCTCCCTTTTGCTCTTTGCATTTCTCCGGAAACAATCCGCAACACAAATCAAAGCAGCCTCTGCCATCGCCGTCGCGGCCACCGCCGCCGCCATCTCAAAAGCTCAATTTCACCGACGATGAATTGGGGGGTCTTCTGAATTGCAGCTTCTTTTATGAACCTTTTTCTTCTTCTTCTTTTTCTTCTTCTTCTTCTTCTTCTTCTGCTTCTTCTTCTTCTGCCATTACCGACAGCCGCGGTGTCGGAAATGCCGCAAACGCCGAAATGCCGAAAGCTAGAGAAAGCTTTGGCGCAGAGAAATTGGCGCGGTGAGACGGTGTGTTGGCGGCAGAGAAACGGTTTTGCAAACCTCCTCCCTCCCCCCCCGGGGGCCTCTTTCTCTGCCGGGGAGGACGGACACCCGCAGGTGGCGATCAAAACAGGTTTCCCGGAGGTTTGACAAACAACAAACACAGAGACGCGTTGATGTCACCAGCGGTGCAGTCGCGGACAGTTGACAGATCACATCTTGCTGAAGAAGAAGAAAAAGAAGAAGAAGAAGGGGAAATGCTGTGGAATGCAGTGGCTGCCAAGCCGCGCGATCAACAACCTGATTCCCAGCAGCAAACCCAGAAGCACCATCCCGAATCGATAACCAGCCCGAACGTTCGATCGATCGATCGATTGAACGTCCCACGGAACCAGCGACGCGACTCCATTCAGATGAGCTCCCATTCCCGCGCCCCCGTGATGTCAGATTGTGAGCCATTGTGTTGCTGCGGCCACTACCAACAATCGCATTCCCGGTTCCCGGTCCCGGGACCCCGCTGCCGGATCGCTAACCATTGTCGTCACATTCCAACAGCCAGCTCGCAGCTTCGCAGCGTTTGCGAAATGGTAAGAAAATGGTGGCAATGGTAGAAAGCAACAAACACACACACACACACACACTGACTCCGACACACACACACGGGGGGGGCGGCCAACTGGGGATCTGGATCACGAAACTCAAAACTCATCATTCCAGCCCAGCGCTCCGCGATCTCCGGTCTCTTGCAAGGCTTGAATGTAGCGTGACCTGTAGCACAGGGTGAGAAGGAGGAGAAGGAGGAGGAGGAGGAGAAGGCGTCTCACCAGCAACAAGGTCAGCCCTGGTTCCCAGCCTTCGTTCGGTGTCGCTCGCTAGCTCGGTCCATTGGATGAAATGATATCGTTGGGATCGTTGGTTCGTGGCGTCGTACTACTTCCGCCAGCGGCGCGACGACAAAATGGAGCGTTGTGGATGTGGAGGTTTCCCTGCGCCTGGTGACGGTGACACGCTGGCTGGCTGGCTAGCATTCCAGGGCACAGGGATTGTGTTGATGAACGGAAATGATTATCTTAATCATCGTTCGGCCCCCCCTCGAGGCATTATTTGTGATTTGGCAGCATGATTTTGGACATGATCCCCCTTTTCTGTTACGTGGCAACTGCACGTGCGCGTGTATGCGTGTGTTCGTGAGTCGATCTCCCTCCCAAAAACTCCACTGCAAATGATAGCAACTGGAGTCCAGCTTTAGATTGGATTGGATTGCCGATGCCGATGCCAATGTTGTGGCCATGTTATTGCATAAGGCTTGTTGGCTAATGGACAAATTGTCGGAATACAAATGAGAGCGAACCCCACAGAGAGAGAGAGAAAGAGAAAGAAGGATATATGGTGCAGGCGCTGGCGTGCGTTTCATGGCCACCACCAACATGCATGGCGTGTAGTCAACGAATTGCTCAACACACAAACGACAACGACGATGGCGACCACGTAGCGTAAGGCCCTCAATTACGATCCACTTCCACTTTGAAAGTCGAATCGAGCCGCGCCCCGGAATAGATCGCCTGCTTCGATCGTTCGCTTTTGCGCAGAGTGAGTGCTTTTGCGATTTCCTTATTGTAGAGCGCAATGCAATGGCGAATGCATCCTTGATTGCTCCCCAAAAAAGCACCTCGCGTAATGTGCCAGCGATCGGAGGAGTTTTGAAGATAAGAAGTGATTTTGATATCGAGTTGCGCGATCGAGTCCCTAAACCCTGGCGTACCTTTTTTTTTTGGGGGGGGTTACCGGAGGACATGCCCTCTCCCTGGCGGACCCAGGGCCCCAACCCTTTTTATCGTCTAGCCGCACGGCTGTGCGGTCAGCTGGAAAACCTCCATTCGACTCGAACTGTGTGTGTGGTGTAGTTGTCTGTTTTGTTTTATGATGTTCCGTTCCACGATTCCGTGACCAAGGTGCCTGGTGCCGGGTGCCTGGTGCCGGTTTTAACAGCAAACATGCAGCAAACGAATGTTTTACTGTTTAAACCGTCAGCAACCATGGGCGGGTGAAGGACCTTGGCGCTGGTCTGCCTTCGTCTGCTGCTGCTCATTGCCGCGCCGATGCCCGGGAAGTTATGAAATTTGGCAAAACTCCACACCACGCCACGCGGACTCGACTCGACTTGCCGCGTATTTCACGGTCACCGGTGTTATGGCCACAAAATGCTATAAGGGGTTCACCCGATTTATGTCCGATTGATGTTCATTGTGATGCGGTGTGCCCTGCGATTGGCAAACATTTACCAGCAACAATCACACAACGTGGGGCGACTGAATGCACAATGCAAAGGGTACAACGTCTTCTTCTTCTTCTTCGCTCTATCACGTCATCTGGCCAATAGGTCAAGGGTGTAAAAGGGTGTTTGCTCACCGACGACGGCTACTGCGATCGGATTGCAAAAGATGGCATCACATAGGCATCGCGGAGCATCATCGAAGCAGCCACGGAAAGTTCACAGACTCCACGAAATCGCTTCGATGACAGGCAAACGACGTTTGTTGAGTGATTGTAAGCTTCAAACTCGGAGCGTTCGATGGAGGACATCGCGCCGAGATGGCGAGATCGATCGGAAGATGGCATCTCTGGCCAATACTAATCTATACTAATCGCGGACGACAAATGTGCACACCGGACGGATTGTAGCTTGCTTGGCCCTGTTTCGCGTCAATTAGAAGCCGAACAATAGGGACGGTAATTAGAGGGTCACGACTTTACACCTTACTGCAAATGGATTCCCACGTCATCTTCATCTTCACCGGGTCCAAAAAAACCGGCGACGCAACGCACCAGTGTGTGTGCGTGTACGCCCGTTGGAGAGTCCATCATCCGACGATGATAGTCCGTGTCTCATTCCATGCTCGCGGTCGCAGTTCAAAGTCGAAGAGAGGACAGAGGAAAACCGGTTCCCGGATGGATCGACGTCGCTCCCGGAACAGGTTGAATGTAGCCACGACG
This sequence comes from Anopheles darlingi, assembly GCF_943734745.1. Taxonomy (NCBI): domain Eukaryota; kingdom Metazoa; phylum Arthropoda; class Insecta; order Diptera; family Culicidae; genus Anopheles; species Anopheles darlingi. The sequence goes on from NC_064874.1 coordinate 35,619,707, forward strand.
ATATGATCGTACTCAATCGGTTTTCGTGGTTCGTTTTTTAAGAGATTGAACGTTCGGCTCGTCGACGCTTTTCAGTGACAAACCAAAAGGGGACAAACAAGGGGAACATTCCAGTTGTGGGATGCGGCAGGCATTGTCTTGACACACACACACACACATACACACACGGCACAGCGGAAGTGAGCATTAGGCCGGAACGTGCCGGAATGCTCGATTGGCTCGGATCGGTGACTGGCAACCCCACGCCCCGCTTTCATACTTAGCCTAATTTCAAGCTCGATCGTTCCACCGCCCTCTCCATATGCAAAACGCTTACTGCTGGACTGCTGTCAGCGGCTTCATCGCCTACGACACTTTCGGTCGGACCCACCTCCCCAAAGTCGCCACTCCAGGCGCCCCCTTAAACACCCCACGCAAGCCGGATACTTACGATTCTTGACCGTGTACGCATCGGTGACGCCGTTAATTGCCTGCCGGCTCATACCGACACTGTTGAGCGTCGTCGTGCTACCGGCACGTGATCGCCAACCGCCCGCGCCTTCACCTGGGCCGCCGCCACCACCATTCGATTTGCCACCGATCGTACCGTAGACGCTGTTGGAACCGCTGCCACCGCCACCGCCACCACTGCCGGAACCCTCGAGCTGCCGGGCGTACGAGTTGTCGGCGTACGCGTGGAAGCAACAGCGGACGAGCGCGTTGGCGGCCGCCTCCCGTTTGCAGATGAACGTGTGACACTCGAGCACCTTGATGCCGGTGGTGCGCCGCAGGATGGCCGCAAAGATCGGTGGATGTTGGGCGCGCGGTGTCCTCGCGAACGGTGAATCGAGCGGTAGGAACTTCGGTTCCGGGTTGCTATTGCCCCGCTCCGGGATCAGTACCTGCCGGACGGCGGCACAGTAGTGCAGCGAGTCGATCGGAAAGAAGCGCGTCACCTGCTTCCGGTTTTCGTCGACATTCTCCAGCAGTATACCGTTCGACCAGACGCTCAGCCACGAATCGATACCCTTGGCACCGATCGCACCCTCGGAGGGGTAGAGGCTACGCAGCGGTTCCTGGATACCCTGCAGCCCGTCCTTGCTTTGGCGCGGCACCGCACTGCCCAGGTACAGTACCCGGCAACGGCAGATCGGTGTCGACTCTCCCATCGCTGCGGCCCTATCCTTCATAGAGTCTCGCGAGTCAACGGCACCAACGTCGTGTCGCTGCTTCTCGTAGGCCCTCTCCCGGGGGGGGAGTCACCAGACAATTCTGTCTTCTGTCACTGATCCTTGTTCTTTGTTGATCCGCGAAGACGGGGCTTTTTTCTTTCTTTCACTTTTCTTCCACCTTTACTGCTGCTGCTGCTGCTTTCCCTTCACTTTACGTTCTACACACAGACAAAGACACGATCGGAAACCAACACTAACTGGCATCACTTTTATCGATCACAAGACGGCATCAACAACATACTGGTTGCTGGTTCTTTGCCTGGTTTGCCAGAGGACACTGCTGCTGGAACAATGATCGTCTGCTAGGGAAAGTAAGGGGGAAAAGGGGAACATTAAAATCACGGAACGGACATTAAACGGTGGGGAGGTTGATCGGGAAGAGACTTCAACCTTTCCCTTTGAAGAAATGCCTCGAGAACCGAAATCCTGGCTCAAACAAACACAGACAAAACACGGCGGCCGATCGTAGAACGTACCCCCTTCATCATGGCCTTCTTCTTATGCTACAACACACATCAACACTCTTCAGACCCGGCCAGCCACACACACACACACGCACTCGCACTGTATGTGTGCAAAGTATGATCACAGATTCCTTTCCGGAGACAGCGTCAAGACCTGTTTGTCCCATTTTTTTTTTCTTTCAATAAATCTCCTCGTTATTGCTGCAAGTTCCGAAATTCCTTCGTTCCGATTTGGTGAAATGTTTAATTGAAATCAGAACGCAATCGCAGAAATTGAAACGCTCAAAACTTGCTGCTGCTCCTTTGACCACATCACATGACCCACAGGTTCGTCGCCTGGCGGTTGAAATCTTTTGTGTCACGAGAAGAACAACGGCTCCGGTCTCTGCTGCGGTTCCACATACATACGGATCAGTTCAGTTTTCAGGCCGACCGTAGGTAGAGCCGAATTGGAACCACGTCACCACCACGCGGACACACGACCAAGTACCAAGAGCGAGATCAAGGTGACATTTACAGCCACCTTTCGCTCGATCTCCTCGGTCGGTGCTTCTGGTAGCGTAGTAGCAGGGCCTGGAATCCTCCACTTGGCACTCACTCTAGGCCTTGGACACTCTAGTGAAATCGATACACACTCTGGACGACGGCCGGTTGACTTTCGGCTTCTCCCGTTCACGGTTCGTTACACACGCGGTGACACTGGACACAGGATAAGGGTTTTGATAAAAGCACACCTTCTTGGATGCCACCGTTGCCACCGCGCTTTGGCCAGTGCAGCGGGGAAGAAGGGTGCCGAGTGAAACGGGCTCTGGACGGGGAGGATCACACACGACCGCCACGGCGTCTTGCCACGGCAAACGTTCATTCAGATCTGAAAAATGCGGCTGTCGACGTGTATTTTTTCTCCCCGATATGCGAACGGCGGTGCTGGGCTCATAACTCGGGGCACCGCAATAACACCACTACAGGCAACGATCCGATCCGAGCCAGCATAAGACGATCGCGAGTTTTCTTACCTTGCTCTACCGTGTGGTCGTGCACCCCCATTCACCGCAGTGCACATCGAACGCACACCAGCGATCTGTAGGTTTGAGAATTCGAAAAGAAACCTGACAATCAATGTGTTAACACACGCTGCTACTTACTTACCGAGGGGTGTTAAATAGTCTAACAAATGCTATCCCTTTTTTGATAAGGAGACGAAGGACGTTCGAATCCACCTGTGGACTTGCACCAGAACCAGACTGGATGCGTAATTAGTTGTACGGCTTAGTATAAAACGAACAGTTTGTTTTCAAACTATCAGACAAGAGCGGAAGCCGATATATGGTTCAGAGTTTATCAAATCTCCATTAGGATACATAGAATAGTAGAAATATTCAAAGGAACGGACCACGAAGGGAATCTTTTAAATCGTTACCAACTCGAACAGGTTGAAACCGCCACGGTTTTGCTCGAAAAGTCACGTATTCGTGTTCCTACGGCTATAAGCACCGACCAGTCTGTTTTATCCTGATTGCAAACGATCTTAGAGATGATTATGGGTCATAATAAATAGAGATAATTAATTTACAACATTTTTTTTACATTGAAAACATTCAGTGAGTTACAAAACGCGAGAAAATGGCTTTGAAAATCATCGAAATTTTGAAAAGAAATTGCGGTGCTTCTCTTCTGTCGTTGGGTGTAGTGAACACCCTAATGGGGGAAATGAACACTTTTCCCACTTCTATGCGCGGTTTATTTATTGGTTATATTTTTTGTAAAGTTCAATAAACAAAAAATTGCAGCAATAGATAGCGTATATAACTCACATCAATCGGGCACAAACCCCGTTATACTTTATTGTTTCATTGTTGCTGAATGTCTTTTGCTACGGCATACGTGGGTACGGTTTGGTTATCGGTTGTATATCGGCCAAACGCGTTGCCTTTAATGCTTTAACTCGTTCTACTGCTCGCCCATTGCTATATCGTGGTTAATTGTGCTGTTGGTGGGGGCCGCGCCACCTAAATAGTAATGCTGAGTTTCTTTGCTTTATTACCAAACACGTGTCAGGGTAGCCTCTGTGTTGCCTTCTAATACCACTGGGTTGCATTATAACATTGACTATCGCTATCGTAGTGAGCATCGGATACAGACAATTCCGGTTGGATTACGTGGGATCCCGTTAAGCGTTCTGCTTCATCAGTAGCTTCGGTGCTATCGGTGATCTTGGCCTGTCTAGCAGGAGATCGTTCGCTAGATACCTACTAGGGTCGTGCTAGATTCACTTTTCCTTACAGAGGACTTCTGTCACACTATCGCTAATTCGTAATCATTCGTACGCCAATTATAGAGAGCCATTACGATCATAGGCCACTGGGAAAGGAGCTAAGATTAAAGGGGATTTAAGATTACTCACTTGGTGATGCCACACAGATACGCACTATTACACACAAAAGCATCGCGTCGCATCAATTGACAGGTGGATTCTTGAATTTGGTTACTACTTCTTATCCCTAACCGTCGCGGCCTGAGTGTCCTCCAGGGAACTTTCATCACTCCAGGGCACACACACACACACACACGGATGGAGAATGCATTGCTGTCGGCAACGAAAAGATCACAAGTTTGTTAAAATAATTGAAGAAATTTACCATTCCATCCACATTCCACAGGTCCCCTGCCATTTACGCCTCATGTCGCTTGACAAACTCTTCCAGAGTACGAGGAATTTGGTTGCGATACGGTATGCCGAAGCGCGCGATAATCGTCGAGCAGAGACACTTGAGCGACATGTATTTCATTAGCGGTATGTCGTTGATCGGATTAAGCGCGATGTGGATTAGCGGCCTATCGTCATTGCTGTTCGGTTCGTCCAGATCCGCACCGGCCTCTAGCAGCATATAGACAACCTGCGGGTGGGTAAAAACAGAGCAACAACAGCGCATTAACAATCTATCTCCTCATTCCATTCTTCAGCACATCATTCTGCTTACGTCACGCTCGTAGTTGTAAGGAAGCGCAGCGATAATAAGTGGCGTGGATTTGGATTCGTTTTTGGCTCCCACATCGGCCCCACAATCGAGCAATAGCCGTACCACGCCCAAACTAGGAAACGTGGGCCGACTGGAATGAGTATCGTCGCTGAAGTATCCACTTTTGATCACGTTCAGGCGCGACAGCGACAGATGCAGCAAGGTGTCGCTAGTGATCGCACTGCGGATTTTGCTCGCTACAATCTCACGAACGGACCGATAAATTGCGGCATGATCTTCCGGTGTTTTGGCCGTCGCCAGCATCAGATGCATCAGATGGGTGAGGCATTTTAGTATGCGATCAAAGTTTTCCTGCTGCTTCCGGTGTACCGGCCGGATGCTGATGAGTCTCAGCGCTTCCTTGATGTTGGCCGTGAGAATGGTAAACACGGCGTACACATCCTCAAAGCGTGGCCGCAAATCCACAAACTCGTTTCCTTGTGCTTCATTGTACTTTTCTAGCAGATCCAGCATCAACCGTACGATCGCCTGTGCCGTTAGGCAGGTGTCGGAGTAGAGAATAGAATACTTCTGGACGCGCACCTGCAATGCCAACAGCCACAGGTCGATACAACGCTGAAAACGATGGGCATCCGCATACGAAGCCCCGCGGTACATCAAGCGGAAAAGCGTATCCTTATGCTCGATGCCAAGAATGCGTTCATAGATGAGTAGGCTTTGGACGCGCATCGCATCAACGTCCGCCGCGATGTTGTCCAGCTCGGCAATGGTCGTAAACTCGACCGCATGACCATAGGCTGCCCGCGTTTGCACTGCTGGCCGCTTGGGAATGTACTCCTCACGGTGGCGAATATGATGGGCCATGCGCCAGTGGAGCATCGCCACGCGCGTCTCGTTCAGATCGTCGATGAACGTCGACCCTATCAACTCGTGTGCATCGGCAAGCTGCTCGTACGAGTACCGGACGTAAATCTTGAGATAGTCAAAGATGAGGTGCGCTCCCTTCAGGCACGCCGTCTGCAATGCATCATCGCCGTAGCGTGACTTGGCAAAGGGATCCGCTCCATGTTCCAGCAGGAGCTGTGTCGTCTCGAGACGATGCTCTTGAATCGCGTAGTGCAGTGCCGTCTTATCCTGTATATCGCGCGCATTCACATCAGCGCCCTTGCCGATAAGATAGGTGCACAGGCTCACGGATTGGACCGAATTGATCAAACAGGTACCACCGTTGTAGTTCGGCTTCCGGATGTCTGCTCCATTCTCGACCAGAAATTGGACTGCAATTATCGAATTAGAAGATCGTGTAAGAGAAGGGGATTTCCCACTGGCCAGATAGCACATACCGATATCGATGTGGGTCATAAAGCAGGCGCTTCTGAGCGGTGTAGATCCGGTATCGGACAGTGCGTTAATGTTGGAACCGAGCCTTACGAGACACTTGACGACGGGCAGTTTCCCGGACACACAGGCGCACCAGAGCGGGGTAACGCAGTGCACCGAGCGGTCCTCGGGCACCTCGTACATCCCTTTCTGCTCGCTGTTGGCAGCGCAGACGGTGATGAGATACTCGGTGATCTCAACGTTGCCACGGCGGCAGGCGATGAAGAGCGGGGAACATCCTTCGCTGGTGCGTTTCACCACCTCCTTCCGCATTTTGCGCGGCAATCGTTCCAATCGTTCCCGCAAGTTCCTCGAAAGGCGATTCACGTCGATGCATTTTTTGCATTCCTGCAGCAGATCGATTCCGAGCTGTTCCAACTCTCGGTGCTGGTTGCTTTGCTTCGACGACGACGTCGAAGAACCCGCGTGCGTTGAATATTTACCCATCGGTTCTAGCTGTGAGGCGTGCCGATAGATTTCCCGTATTTCGTCCGCAAACGCATCGAACTTTTATTTTACCTCGCGAGTTTTTCTTTCTTTTTGCTTCGCCAAGATGGTGTCTTGAATATACCAGGTTTTGCTTTTGACAACCGAGGGGATGTTTGCGCAACGGGTCGAATAATAGTCGGGTTATGGTTGAGTAACCGGCGTGTGGCAAAATTTAAATTCACGGTTTGGAAGTAGCATGTTTTGTCGGCGCAGGACGTACTTTTACGTGTTCAATTTCTTTTAGTAGCAAAAAAGAGCCATTTAAGAATATTAGAGAATAAAAAGGGAAAATTTGGCTTTTTTGTTAGCAATACGATTGGTACATTACGAACAAAAAACGCAAACCCATAAAAGTCACAAACCAATAAAGAAAGCGGAGGCTCTCAAACTACAAAAAAACACTTCAAATGCCATGCTTTACCATATCGCTAAAAAAAACTCCCAGTTGGATCATACAATTCGGATTACATCTAACTAAAAGTCCAGCAGGTGAGACGAAATTCTCGTTAAAAACTAACTAGAGCAGCGAACCTTGAGAGCACACCTTACGGCAAGGCAGCAATCATACAGACACATGCTGGAAGGTGTCCTAGTTCTTTCGAATTATGACGATCAATCTGGAACATTTATCTTTGCGCACCGCGGTCCACGATGAACGTGTCACGCATTCTCGTTAGAACTTGGCTCCGTCGAACGCTGCTACTGCTAGCACCCAACATGGGATACCAAACATGTGAAATCGAGACCAAGCAATTATATCAATAGTCCAGCTGAACCTTTACCGTTACTCCTATTAGTAACTTACACATCGACACTCGCTCTCGCGTCCAGCAACATTGGACTCCCAGGTTCAGTGCGAATGGCCCGGGAGCTTACATGTGTAGAGTCTTTTGCACGTGAAATTTAACGGGGTTTCAACGGGAGCGATATGCACGCCAACGGATGGAACCGGTTGTTGTGTACCCCACACGGTACTGAGGATATTACTGCGTGCTTCCTTGGTCCACAGGTTCACTGTTTCGTCTAATCTCGACTGGTTATGCCCTTGCGGAGGGGATCATTGAATTTGCATCAACGGTCTCGGTGTAGTGCGTTTTCCGTTGCAGTTTTACGAGGATGTTTCTGCACTCATATCGTTTACTCCACACATGCACATACGATCAAGTGATGTAAGGAAGAGATCCAACGGCAGTTACGTAAGCTATACGAAGAAGGAAAGAAAGCAAAGAAGAGGAAGAGAGGGATGTTGCAGTTGCACCACTCTAATGCGCCGCATCAGTGAGCTCAATTGGCACCGGTTTTTAAACGCTTCCTGTGTCCCTTACGCTAACGCTCGTACGCCAGTGTACGAGATTCTTCGATAGGAAATTATAACGGACTGCCGACCGGCGGTCCAGTTGCTGTGCAGATGGATTACGGTGTTTGCCCTTCTTTTTGCGGGCTAGGCCAAGGAGAGACATGACTGGCATCCCGTTAGTTTCAGTCCGCTAGATTTATTAAGCAAACTGTCCCCACCGCACTGTCGCGCCGTCATTCGTACTCAAACTCTAACCCTGTCCCACCGAAGTGCTGCTCGATCCAACGATCGAACCGTGCGGACATGGCCGCATCCATGTGGTTTTTCCAATCGCCAATTTCACCCTTCCGGATGAATTTCACCCCTTGCGCTACACTCGCACCTTCCTGCATAATGGACGATTCCTTCATCATCGGTTCCATGTTGACCGCCGGATTGCGCTGCATCCGATCGAACTGCAGATGATCGCACAGTCGCTGCACTTCGGCATCCGTCAGCTCGCGGCCAAAGTCCAGGAATTGGGCACACTGCCGGACAACCTGCGCTAGATTTCGCTTCATATCCTCGTACCGTAGAAAGAGGATGTTATCCTGTGCTCGCCGCTTCCAGAAGGCCAGCGCATGGGCCCACATTGGACCGATCGGGGCACGATCGTTCAGGAAGATGTCACAGAGCTCCTCGAAGGTACCGTCGGTACGATGAATTAGCTGGCAGTAGTAGTAGTACGAAACGCACAGATCCTTTGGGTTGCGCACGACGTAGATGATCTTCGGTCGTACCGTTTCGAGCTCACGCGGATGGAACTGCCACGGAAGGTGGCATTTGATGAAGCGCCGGCCCGTCATCTGGTGAACACACTGTACGGAATCGATCTGCTCGTGTCGGCTGCAGAAACCCCGGGAAACAGCCCCCATTTTCCAAATTAGTTTCATGTCCGGAAGGTTTTTGTTAGGACCTGCGTGAAGTGAACTTACGTGACGGTATTTTCGACGGTGCGGTCATCGGAAAATATGGCCGACAGCTCCAGTAGAGGCGTTCGGACTTGCTGCAGTTGATTACGGGCTGCCTCGTAGTCCAGATTGTTTCCTAGCAACCATACGAGCTCCTGCGCCCAGGTTGATCCGGCCCGCGGAAATGACATCAACCAGACATCGTCCGAACGAACCGGAAGGGCACGAATGGAATCGCCCAGATCGGCAAACCGTTTCGGCATCACCACGCGTCCCGGATTCACCTCGATGAAATGATCCCGGCGACCAAAGAACCGTTCCAGCTGCTCCTTCATCTCACCCTCGAGCGATCCGTACTCGAGATCCATTGCGTTGCGATACACTTAAATCCCTGTCCTGTCTCTAATGCACTAAACGCAAAATCGCTTCTCGCTAAGGCCCCTTGGAGGACTGCACTTTCACTGAGCATTTGTCGTGTGTTACTGTGGCCGGATGTCGGCTGGACGAGGGCATTTATAAACTAAACTCACGCCCGAACTCAACCATCCCCTTCTCTGCGAAAACCCGGACCCACGGTTACACGACACGGTCCAGCTCAAGATGGCAGTCAATGCGGCGCTTGGTGGTGTGCGCACTTGCCGCACACGGGGTCTCTGTTTTCCTGCCAAGGAAAGCTTACACCGAATGCACCCGGTCGTGCATTTCCTGGTTCCGTAAACATGGGAGAAAGCATGGGGATTCGATAGTGGATCAGCCTTTTTTTCGTTAGGAACCATGAAGGATTATCACCCTACCTTAATGAATAGCCACTTGATTCGAAAATGGTTTTTTGTACGAGGATCACCCGGTTAGCAACGAGTGCTTTACTGATCGTGTAAATAACGAATCGATTCGAGCTTTACATTTTGTTGAGCTAATCAACTTCCTTTCCACCCGCGAATTCAAATAGTTCATTTCAAACCACTGAAATCATCACCTTTTATTAAGGGTAGCTTCGTATATATTTTTTACATTTTTACCTTAGAGTCTTTAAGAATATTTTGTGAAAATTAATTTAAGACCAATTGACAAAGTTATGGCGTTCTGAAGCGAACCATCATGAATGGCTCAATGCATATCATAACTTTGAAATAGTTGATCAAAACATCAACATTTTCATCGTCATTGTCAGCGTACCAATGGAGAGGTCCTTTTTATATTTTGAACTCTTTCTGTCTCAATGTCGAGTTCTTTTAAAATCTGATAATATTATTTTAGAATAATTGCCCAAAGCCCTGGAAAAACTAATTGTCTAACATTTGTACACTATTTTTTATGCCTCTGAAGGTCCATCACTATCATCATTGTTTATTAGATCTGTTTGATCCCATGTGATCTACGAGAAAAATTCTTATTACCAGGGCTTAAAACTAGCGAGTAAACCGTGAAAAATTAAGAATGGCATCGCAAATTTAAGGATGTTTTTAGTTTTTAAAATGATCCTCGAACATGTCTCTGGGTTTCATGAAATATCGTTGTACAAAATGGCAGCGAAAGGGGCTTTTTTGGATCGAATTAACGTAAGCCCATATTCAAGATAAAATTCAGATCTACTGTTTCAGTACACTCTAGCCTATACACTAGCATACAGTTTTGGCAATATTTTATTCTGTTAATTATTGAACCATCAAAACAAAATTGAATGTACGAGTCTAATAAGAATGTGAAATGTCCAACAATTGATTCGATATTAACGCCAAACTTCCTAGATGAGTGGAGCCAGACGTACGAAACGCAAGATGCATTATTAAACTGCTTCCCAATTAAAACACTAAAACTTTTTCAATATTTTGCAGGACTAGACCGAGGTGCTTTGCTTTGTATATTACTCTAACCAATTAGTCAAATAAGCGAACAAAAACCTTCCGTAAGCAAAAAATCCAAAAATCTGCTTTTCAAAAACTAAAACCGGAAAGCCTTGCAAACAATTAACAACCAAAAACAAGCAGGAAATGGTCTTTACTTTTATCCGAATGGTATATTGCTTTTAACGACATCCGGAAGAATTTTTTTGTTTTCTGCAACCCATCGAATCGATCGTATCGCTCTACCTGAAATCGGTTTACGGCGCCTTTCAGAAGCCACCCCAGTCTGCTGATCATCGATATGCTGCAATCATTTAGAAATGGAAAATACCTGTGACGACACAACTTAGCTCACCGAACCGCAGCTTCCAGCTTCGGCAGCCTCGGTCTGATGTCGTGCTTCTTCGTTCTTTTCATCCTTCCATCCACCCATCATTTCTTTCACTCTTCACTCCATGTTTCGAGTGCTTTCTTTCTGCTTCTCCAGAGCATATCATCCCCATCCTGAGCGTCTATCTCCTTCGCTTCGCAGCATTTCCGATTGAACTCCATAACGGTGTCTCCCCCGTTTTGCGTTGTTGTGTTGATCTTTCTCTCTCTCTATCTCCCTCCCTGTACGGCTGCCACCCACCAGGGTTCGGGGTTGCTTTCGACTGCTTTTGACCTAAATATTGTTTCGCTTTATTCGCCACAGTCAAGACCCTCGGCCTCGTGCTTCACAAATATTTCATCGAGGTCACAACGCAACGTACAGCTTCTCGGGCGTTGCGGTCATCCTCTAAAGGTTGATGACTCGCTTCTTGACACAACAACTTTAAACAACTTACCTCATCTCGGCCGTAAGTTCTTTTGGAAGCAGCATCTCTTGTTCCCGCTTTCTACCACCAGCGAGCCTTGGACAGCTCTTTCGGTTTCGAAAGGCTTTATAGTTGGCAATCATAATGCGGCAAAAATTCCCTCCCCGCCCTCCCTGGCTTAATACCCACGAGAACCGCGCACCCAAACCGCGGATGCCGATCGCTGTGACCCATTTGCCGATTCTGACACCTCGAATGGAAGGCCCCTCGGCCGGATTCACTCTCGTCCTCCTTCGGCACAAGCAGCACCGTTAGCTTCATCAGTATCGGATTTAGCGATCGCGTCTCTGACATCATTTCATGTGCGCATCAAGCATCTCATCAACCGATGAGAGCATATGATTTCTAATCTAGTGCTCCGAGGTTCTTAATCCTGCCGCGATGCTCTGACTAGCTTTCGGGAGCAGGTTCGTCGTCTGGACCGTAGCGGAATCGCGTGCAGTCACGCCAAAGGGTAGTATAACAACTGGTAGCAGACGGCCTAGAATCGCGGTTGGTCGAAGAGTGGTTGGTTGTATGTTGCTCTTGTATGTTGTTGCTGGTCTGATGATTTGCAAACCAAGTCGGCGGAACCTATCGCCATAATCGTCGCTCACTCAGTTCCCGCTGGAACTGATTGCTCGGTAGTTGCCTTCTCCTCCATGCGCTTCCCTTATTTGCTGCTGCTAGAAGCTGTTCGCTGACCGAACACTCCACTGAGCATAGGGAATTACTGTTACAAAAATGTGTTGCTTGTCTTCTCCGCGTGTGTGTGTGTCTGCGTTCTTCGCTTCATCTTCGCTTGCGCTTAAGCCACACGAGAACGCCAGACCTTCAGAGTCAGCGAAGAGTTTGAACCTTCATCCGGGGCCGCATCCAAGCATGCATGCGCGGTCACTATACACTACGTGGCTTCGTACCACCACCACCACCACCACCACCACCACCACCACCACCACCACCACCGGTTTTCGTACCTGTTCTGTATCTCGTCTCGGTCTCTTTACCCTCTTCACTGTTCGCCGTTCCGTTTCGTATCGTTGCCTTCTCGTTGCCAAGTCTTTCGGTCTTTTCTGGCCACAAAGAAAGGAAAGACAAGACAAGAAAACCGAGACGTAGGAAGACTCGATCACTCGCCATCTCTCGCTCTTTCGCAGCAGCAAGTGCTGCTGCTGTCTGGCATCCTCGGGCTGGGACCAGGAACGTACGTGGTCTCCCCGTAGAACGGGCATCAGTTCTGCACCGGAGTTCGAACGAATCGGTTCGTAGACATCTCGCGCCAGTCACCACCATCAAACGCAGCACAGCGCAGGGAAAGGCTGAACCCGATAATGTTTTAACTTCCCAGCAACCTCCCAGCTTTTGTTCGTGAGACGAGTCGTTGTTTTTGTGATAAAAGAAAAGTGTTGATCACTTCGATCGTGATGAAGACCGTGATCGTGAAGAACGTTTGCATCGTGCTGCTGGTGATCGTGTCATTGTGTGGCCGGGTTTACACGGTCCAGCGTTCCAGCGATGGCGGTGATGAGGGCAGCCCGTTCCTCGATATGGCGACCGAGTTCCTGTCGACGCTCGGTAATCAGCAGCAGGGTGGTGGTGGTGGTGGTGGTGGCGGTGGAGCAGCCGCTGGTCTTACAGGGATAGCCTCGATGTTGCTTCCACTGATGGCCAATGCGAATGGTGGCGGTTCCGGTGGTAAAGCGAACAACGATGGAATGGGAGCGATACTGTCGGGTCTCGGTTCGATGTTGGCCGCTGGCGCTGGTGGTGGTGGTGCAGGTAGCGGTGGTGCAGGATTCGATCCGGCACTTATCGGCAATGTGCTACAAATGTTTGCCGGAGCTGCCAGTGCCGGTGGTGGTGGTGGTGATGAGGCAGACGAACCTATCGTGCGTCGCCAGCAGCAGCAGCAACAGCAAAGCGGAGGCAAGAGGCAGAAGCGTAAAGTGGCGGCTGCGGCCCCGGAACAATCGAACCCACTGATGGACACGATGCTATCGATGGCTTCCAGTTGGTTGGCAAATTACAACAATGCCGATCATGACCAGGGCAGCCAGAATGGTGGTGGTGGTGGCGGTGCCGATGCACTGCTCAATCTGTTGCCACTGGCCGTCCAGGCATTCCAATCGTTCAGTGGCCCCGAAATGGAGCGGGCACAGGAGCGCCATAAGGACCACTCGTGGGTATTGCCACCGTTCCTCGAGAATCTGCACGTCATGTGGGATCAGTTCACGCAGTCCGAGCTGGCCGGCGCTCTCTGGACGAAGCTGGGACTAAATACGGTGTTCAAAGGGTTCGTCGGACGGGACGGGAAGCTGACGTACGATAAGCTGTTCGAATCGCTCCAGAATCAATCGTTCCGTCGACGGTGGATTAAGGCGGCCACCATCTATCTCGCCGAATGGGCCACGTACATCGCCAATCCGGAGGTGTATCAAAAGTGAGTAACCACCACCGCGCCGTTGCCCGTTGACACACACGCGCAGACTTCACTCGCACGCACGGGCGTCCGCCATTTACCGTTACCGGTGTGACGTGGCCACCACTTCGGTAGTGGCGGTAAAGTGGGTCAGCGGTGTTGCGGTGTTGCGTGTGGAATTCCAAAATGAAATTTCATCGATTCGAACGACCCTTTCCTTGAACATCGCAGGTATGTCGCCACCGGACAGATGATGGCTAACGGGTTCCTGCAATCGCAGGGCTATCCGAAGCAAACGTTCCTCGATATTGGCCGGCCGAGCGAAACGATCTCGAACCTGATCGATCACATTGCCAAGAAGCATCTGGCGGTGAAGATCTCGTCGATCCAGTACGTGAAACCGGCGGTAAACTACGTCAAGGATCTGCTGAAGCTGGGCAAAGCGAAGCAATTCCTGCAGCAGGTCAACGTAACGGAGATGACGGATAAGTTGACCGATACGCTGAACCTCGAGGTGAGTCTAATGGTCGGTGATGGGGTGCTTCTCTTACTAACTCCGGAATCGTCTTCTGCAGGTGATCGAACCGGTCCTGAAGGTGCACCGTGCGTACCGGCAAGCGATCGCTAATCCGCACTGCGATAAGTACATCCTGTGTGAGGTCAATTCGCACGATCCGAACGAAAAGCTCGGACTGGGAGGTTTCAAACGGGGTGTGACGCGTTTCGGTAGTATGGCCGCTGCCTGGTTTGTGGCTCAGGAGACCCACACACCGTTCTGGACGCTGTTTGCCATCATCAACGATCCGAACCATTGCGACATCAAGTATCCGGTCGACTGCGTGGAGTATCATGAGAGCGAACAACGCGTTACGACCGAGTATCCGCATAGTGAGCTGTGAGCCCCGGTATCCGTTGTTGGCCATCCGATTTTTTTCCGTTATTGATGCAATGCAAGATACACAGACACACGTACACGTACACGCACACACAGACACAAACAGACACACAAAAAACACAAAAAAACACGTCTTGCAGCGTGATTGTTGAAACAAAAACACAGAAAACCCTCCAGTGATCTTGGGAGAGACCGAAGCCGGGCGCGAGAAGCCGTTTTCGGGCAGGCAGGGTTGTTGAATCTACATTCGGTGCGGTGCTGCCAGAGTGCTGGAGTGCTGGAGAGCACTGGCCGTCTGGAAGAGTTGGTGATCGATTTTTGATTCGAGTTTCATTAGCAGATTTAGGATGTAAGCGTAAGGAGTAAGATACGAGCAGATTAATCGCTTTAAGCTGAATAACGAGGAGCTGGCCCTGGAAGCTGTTGCTAGCCCGGTTCCGTCTCTTCCGTCCAGTTAGTATTTCAAGTTAGTAACTAGTTTTTAAGCTAGGTAGGGTAGCATATTTTCCCGTTTCCGATCTGTGAGGCGCTTCTAGATGGTGTTGGCCACCACACGCTGCTACCAACTCGAATGTAGATTCATCAAACCGGTAGGGCGAGGGCCTCCCGCCAACAGAGAGTCGAGTACTGAAATGAATGAGGATTCGAAGAAATAATGAGATCACGACCAAAAATAAAATCGAAAAAATAAAACAACTTGTAAAAACCTCAACGTAGTGTTAGATCTCTCTCTTTATTGCACTTATATTGGTACCAGTAAGGTTCAGGATGGGAACGGCGCTATTGTCCTGTGTTGTGACGTCGCCAACGATGTGCGTCGAAAGTTGCGAAATGGAAATTGCGAAAACTGCACTGCGATTGGAACAATTATTTCTTAATACATTTGCATACCCAGTCCATTCCCTCCTTCGTGATCGAGGTAGCAGCGGTTTGAGGAGGAGGAGGAGGAGAAAAAAGCACCCAGGCCAGACGAGCGGGGAAAATATCAATTCACCAAACAGACGGTTCAATTCCACGTGTTGCACTGGTTGCAATTCCGCTTACCTTAACGCCGGTACCCTGTATGGCACTGCAGCCTTGTATCTGCCAGGTGCGGTCCTGTAGCGTGACCAATTTGAGACATTCGGCGATTTCGGACGCTTTCAGGGCGCCGACAATGTCCTGCTTGTTGGCGAAGACGAGCAGAGGTACGGCTTTCAGTTTGTCGTCCAGCAGTAGCTCGGTAAGCTCGTCGCCCGTTTCCTCCAATCGTTTCCGATCGCTGGAATCAATCACGTAGATCAGCACGTCGGTGTTTTCGAAATAGTTTTTCCAGTACGGTCGTATTTTGCTTTGTCCACCGATGTCCCACACGTTCAGCTTGAAGCCTTCCGATACCACGGATTTAATGTTGAAACCGGCCGTCGGCGTAACTTGCGTCACTTCCTCCGAGGCAAGCTGCTTCAGCAGCGTTGTCTTGCCGGCATTATCCAGTCCGAGCAGCAGTATCCGCAGTTCCTTCTCCGGGGCGGATCGCAGTTTTCGCAAAAGCGATAACAGTCCCTGAAAGTGGCCAGAGGGATGGTTAATTTTGCTGATAGGAACTGTCCCCGGAGACGGAGAGAGAGAGAGAGAGCGAGTCGGTACAATCAATCGACCGTTACCAAGGTAACGAATTCAAAACAAAATTTATGGTTTTGGACGATTTGGAGAGCAACATTTTGCATCCTGATTTTAGTAACATTAACGCAATGTAGAGCACCACATTTGACTAAATTGATTGCCGTACCATTTTGTTGGAAAAACTGAATAATATTGAAGCTCTTGGATGTCGGTTTCAGAGCCAAACGTGAGGAATTGTTCGGAGGACACGTTGCGGAAGGACACGGCTGTGATGAGACACTCAGTGAGCATAAACAAGACACTCACGGAGAGGAATAGTGGGATTTGAGAGAGTGCAATATCTCGGAAAATTGTGTTTTCCAACTTCCCCAAAAGACTTCCCTGAAATGCGAAATGTTGTTCTGTTTTAAAATTCAAATCGTGGTGGATACCATCGTTTGCTCTATACCCAGACACAGTTGGCCAAATTTTTAGAATTAGTTTTTTATAAACATTTTTTATTTCTCGTTTAGTTAAATTTTGTGAAAAAAAATATCTAGTTGTTGTAAACAAATTAAAAATAAATTCTTTTAAATTCTTTTCTTCCACAAAACATAACGAAGCGTAAATTAATTTTTACGTTTACGCTAGAGTTTACGCTCCGTGTAGCAGGGCCTGAAGGGTTTGTTGTTTTCTGCATGGGCATTGTTTTCGAAATAAACAAATTGCGCAAAGTTTTGTGTTTTTTCTGTAAAAAAGTGGAAAAGTGAATTTAATTTTAAATGATGTGAAAGTACCGCGACTCGGAAACCCTTTGCGATACTTTTGGGTGAACGATGGCCGATCGATTATGGATTATTGGATTGAATCCTTTTGATTTACGAGGAAACTCTTCGTTACAGGGTTTGTATTTTGTAAAAAATTTTACCACCTCGACTACCGTTAAATCAACAGCATTTTACAATGTTACCCCTTCCAGAGATCGACCTCCATACCCTGATAAAACAACCGGATACAAAATCGCCTCGACTGCTCATTCGTATCGGGCAACTTCATGCATTTATAGCTCAAGGCAAAACTCTGTTCGTATTCTGCGTATTGACCGAAGAGCGCAAAACTGTTGAGTTTGCAGAAAGTATAGTTGCGTTAGAAGTAAGCAACAAATATTGCCTGATACTGCTTGAAACGGGGCGTTTATTAAAATACGATTCTAATGAGGACCGCACGGTAACACTCGATTTTCTCGGAGTGGAGGATAAAGGCCAGCAAAGCGACGAACTTGACGAGATCATTACGCACCTGAGTTGTGGTGAACATGTTGCCGTAGCATGTTCCTCTAAGAATGTCGTCTACAACATTCCCAACAAAACCGTTACCTTTCCGAGACACGTGCGCGTTTTAAAAATCGCATCAGGATTCGAACACAGCCTACTACTTACAAGGAATGGAGACGTTTACAGCTGGGGTTCTGGATTGTAAGTCAAACGATTTTTGGAAAAGACACGCTCTGGCTTCAACAATGATTTCTTCCTTTGCAGACGCGGCCAGTTAGGAAACGGAGAGATTTCCACCTCCCAGGACCAACCGAAACTCATCGATGCACTAGCCGGCGTAAAGATCGTGGACATTGCTGCGGCCGGTTGGCATTCGGCTGCCGTTTCTGCGTTTGGAGATCTGTATACGTGGGGCTGGAACAATCAGGGTCAGTTGGGGTTGGCCGAAGCAAAGTTCCATGGTCGAGTTGTTTCGCAACCGCAGCTCATAACGTTTACCGATGAACAGGATATCTCAGTGTCGAGGGTTCATTGTGGAATTGGACACACAATAGTAGAAGTCAAAGAAGCGGGCGAGACTGACGAAAGTATACTAGTAGCTGGATGTGATTTACAAACACGATTCCAGTACGATCGTGCGACAGTTGTACCCTCATTCGAAGGTTTCCGCAAGCTGCAACCGCCAATCTCCCAAAAAGAAGGAGAAAGATCATTGGAAGTTGGTACAGGGCCGTATCAAGTGTACTTCCTGCAACGAAATGATGCTGTATAATAAGTAAAGCTGCGCTGTGCAAATACTACGCACTGTCCTTGGCCCATTTCTGCCACTGCCATGTCGCCGAACGGAATATAATAAACGATAAACGCTAAAATAAACCAAGAAACGTTTCGTGTAATATATTTTTTTACATTTTCTTCGCACAACCAAATGTAGGAAACGACGCCATAAAACATGAACGCGACGCACCGGCACGCATAATCGTTCCGGCATTGACATGAAGCTCGGTACCAACCAACCGAGCCCTGCCGGGCTGAGACTTGTTTTTCGTGTTTACTTTGCCAAGGGGCCCAGAAACCTTCAGGATGCAGGACGTTCAAGGTTTCTTCGCCCAGCCAAAAACTTCGACGAGAAATAAATGAGGTCACAGCGTACTGCAGCATCCTTCCACCCATCCGGACAAGCCAGACGACGGGCCCGACAATTGAATTATACGCAGGCAAACCGACAATTTCGCATGCCGACTGCACTTTTTCGATTGCCGCTTGCAGTGCTGCAATGTGCAAACAGCGCCCCCTTTTCCCCTCCTGTAACGCGCATCTTTCCTCTACCAATTCTTCATTTCTGTTCCTACACTTTCGCTGAAATGCATCCTCTCGAATATCTCGATCGAAAAAAGCCGGCCCAAAAGCATGCCCGTGCAGCGAGTGTTTGCGTTTCGTTGGCAACGTTGGCACGGACAAGAAGAGAAGACGCCAGAACGAACCATGTGAAGCGAAGAGAGGTCTCGATGATGGCCTGAAATGCCTGGCGTGACGCGCAAAGACGCAACCACTTCTGGTAGAGCCAGACAGACTGGGTCGGTCGACCCCCCCCGAAAAATTGAGAGTGAAAATAAGATCAAGGCCAGCCGGTTTCTTCCTGTCCTGCAAAATGCAACTTGCACCACCATGCCACCGCTGCCGGCTGCACATTGCGCGGTGCAATGTGTCTCGATGCACATTGGAAGAAGATGTGGCAATAACGCGAGAGTGCAACTGCAGGGCGAAGGCAGAGATGTCGAGAACGCGGTGAAGGGAAGGCGCGCGGGGGGTGGCTGGCCCTGTCCGAAAATAAGCGAAAACAAAATTATGAGGACGTACGAAATGCTATGCTGCTGCGGATGCGGACAGGAAGGAGCAGCGAGCAGCCGAACAGCAACAACAACCGAAACCGGTCCACTCCTCGTTCATTCGTTCGTTCGGATCCGGTCAGCCGGCCAAAACTGGCCATTAAATTGTTACGGCCAGTGAACAGTTTCACTTTTTTCCTGCCCTTTTGGGGCATGCACTTTTTTTTGTATTGTGCGTTCCTCTTTATGCATTATGACTCGTATGCGTACGTGCGTGCTGATGAGTTCTTAATTTTTGTTTTTGTTGCCGGGTCAATTTTGGAACCGCTACCGCTTCCTTGTTGCATGTGGTGCATCAGCAGCAGTCCTCTCGTGGGCATTGCAGATGCAGCGAATTAGTGCAGAACCATTTTCTGGGGGAGGGCAATTCGCAAGAGAACTGTTGTTTCCTTTTTTTTTGGGGGGGGTCCAAAAGAACCGTTGTTCCGTTTTGGGGCTGCAGTCCTTTTAGACATTATTGCCTTCAATTTTAGGGCAGCCGAAACCGACGTGGCGTTCTGTGGCTTTTATCTGATGGATGGACGGATGGATGAGGCATCGCACAGACACGGGTTGACGCAGTTGGTCGCCGCCTCATCGAGACAACGCGCTCCTATGGCAATTTGGAGTATTCTTTGTTCAGCCAGCCAGCCAGCACGCAGAGCGTGTGCTGGTTCGTCGGCCGTTCTTATGGAATGGGGTCACAACATTATCATATCTTAATGGTTATCCTGAATCTTAATTTTTTTTTTCACTGAAATGCACAGGTCAATGAGATGTAACAGGCATTATGCAGAAAAGAAGCCACCAACTGCAACGCGTTTGGTAATTTTGTTTATGACGGGCAATTTGGGGGAAAAGCCTTGACGCAAAAAAGGTTAATAAGTACTTAGTTAATTTACTAATTGACTGCGATCACTTTTGGGGATTGCCGTTAGTCACAAATTATGTTACAAAAAATAGCTCAAAAGTTACGGTTTTTGTGTAAAGCCAACATTTCCCGTTGTTGTAAATTTATGTAACGAAATTCGGCATAAAAACTATCAAGTAAAACAGTTTTCCTTGTTCCATTGTGTGGCAGCAAACTGCAGATTGCCACCCGGAAAAGCAAAAAACCCCCGAAAAATGCAGGTGGTGTGTACTGTTGTACGAGTAAAAATACATTTGAGAACACCTTGCGAGATCTTCTTGATGATTGAGATAGCTTTTACTCACAAAAAAAACAGTTACAATGTTTACATTTACCCTCAATTATAAAAGGATATGCGATCCGCAAAAAGGCACACAACAACAGTTGTTAAAACTGTTGCAAGTCTCATAACAACATGGCGTTGAAATTGAATTTCCTCATTTCGACACAAACAAAAATACCTTGTTCATACTAATTTTCACTCACTCAACGTTCCCTCCACCGGGATCCAGGCGGTTTAATGAACGTCCCTGAATGGGTTGGTGCTTCTGAGCTGAGCCTCCTCTATTGCGGTGCATCCCGTTGAGTCAACATGAGTCAACAACACGCCGTCGGTCTTGAGTGCCGGCCGCCGCCAGACGCCGCTAGTAAAAATGTGGAAATAATCTAACGCACACACGAAAGCATGGTGCAATAAAAAAAAAACAACCGGTGGCAGCAGATAGCCGACGGTTGGGCAAACAAAGTGCGCAAAAAAAAAACCATCAACCCGGACCTACCCTAATGTGTTTTGAAGTGTGACTCAAAACGGCCGCCGCCGCCGCCATTCGGGTTCAACGAATTAGAATCGTTGAACTCAACCACCGATGCCGGCTACGGTTGGGTAATCATCACGCGGCACGCCGTAAACCGTCCAAGGCACCATTTCTGGTTGTTACTGACAAAAACGCACACTGGGATGCTCGAAATAAAGTTTTCAAAATTCACTTTTAAATATTGAATATTTTGTAGCTAATCCTTTTTTTTTCGTGCGAGAAACATAGTAACCATATTTCTTCCCGCGAGCATCCGGCATCGCGGATCGCGAGAACTTTCTACGATCGCGTGGTAGCGGGGAGAATTTGTATTTGTACAACAACAAAAACCCCTTTTTGCGCCGCTATCTCGCGTTCTCCCCTCCCACCCATTCGGCCATGCCTTATTTTCGCAAGCTCTCCAGCCCAGACGGGGACGATGGCCAAACGCCACACCGGCCACCTCCCCTGCGTAATGCCGATGTGCGGTTTCAAGGCCACCAGCCGTCTGGTCTCTCAAACCGAACCGACGAAAAGTCGGTGGTCGGGGTCGGGGAGTTGGGGTTTTGGGGGCGATGATGGAGGCGCACCATTATCGTTCGAGATTGTTTACATGAGGACGGCGGTGTGGCCGATGCCTCTGTATGTGTGTGTGTGTGTGTGTGTGTGTGTGTGTGTGTGTGCTTCTATCGCAGCACTCTTCTCCCCCACCGAGACCATGATCGTTCCATCTGGCGGCACTTGAGCGCGCCGTTCCGTTCCATCCCCGCCGAAATGAGGTTAGGGGGCGCGAGGAGCTGCCGAGATCCCCTTGCTGCAACCGATCATCGACCATCCACCACCATCCACCATCATCATCATCATCATCCTCGTATTCGTTTCGTAAATCTGTGTTGTTCCGGGGAAGCGTCGGCGTCGGCGTCGACGACGGGGTTGTTTCGATTGCCGCCCTTTTTTTTTTGTTCCTCTTTTTGGCGCTCTTATTTTCGGAAGTGCATCCGACTGTGACCTCATTTCGCTTTCACGCCTTGTGCTACCGTCCCCGTTTCGGTCGATCCATCCTTGCGTCGTTTTCATCCCTTTGTTCATGTTCATGTGCTTGCGCAATTTTTGACCACTCGGCGAAGACCGTCAGGCGAAGCGATGGCCACGGATTGGATTGTTGGCGACGATTGGTGATATCGCGAATATCGCTGTCCCAGACACAGACGACGAGCGGACAATCAATTTGTAAGGTTTTTGTAAGGGGGAGAGATAAAAATAAGAGCAGATTCGGTGGCGAACCGCGCCCGCGTGCTATCGCAAAGTTTTCGCGCGATAAAACGCGACGGTTCCGACCCGGTCCCCCGGGAGTTGATTTAGGTCAGTTACTGATATTTCGGTTATGTGATCGCCACGAAATTGGCGAACGAATGCGAATATGTAGGTCATACACACACCCGCGGTCGTATCAGTTCAGACAAGAAGTCTGCTGTCCGGGCTGTGTGTGTGTGTGTGTTTCTCGTGCAGCGGGGCCATAGAAGATCCGCGGGTCGTGGAATAAAGCTTGGAACAGTTAATATTTGGCCGCTTTTGTTTAATCATTGCAGCGCGCCTAGTGGTCACTTTGCCATTCCGTTGACAGCGTTTTAATCATTGTAGTCTGTTTATTTAGTAGTATTTTTTTTGTTAACATTGATCCACGCCTTCACAAGTTATCGCCGATGGAAACGCGAAAGGCAAAAAATAAATCTGCGCAATCACTGTTTAAATTCGATTTGGCCGGGGGAAAAATCGTGAAAGTCTTGAAATTTCCAAACTCAACTCAAAATACCATATGTTATCGTTACTGGGGGACTTTTATCTTGATTCTAGCAAAAGAAAACAGCTGAAAAAGTTTAACGAATGCCCGCTTCTGTAAACAAAATTGAATCAACACTCCTGGGATCTCTCAGCGTGATTCCACCAAGAAAAACTCACGACAGTCGACAGAACAGTTCGGAAAATATTTTTAAAAGGAATTGTAAGGTCATATAAGCAAGAAAACAGCCAAATAGGACGCTAGAGAACAGCTTTATTGCCCAAATCCGTACAGGGAAGCTGTATGAACAAGCGATTTCAACACTTGTTTGTTTGGTTGAACGTGGATTTTGATGGACGATGGAACACACGTAAAAATGCGTTTCGAAAAATACCGTGCCAAAAATTTATTTTGCCAATCATTGAGGGAGTGGTTTAGAAAGGGATTGATTTATTTACGGAGATGAATTTGCCCATAAGATGATGATTTTGCATGGGATTTGACATTGTGGCGACAAATCAAATGTTTTCACCATTGGGGTAACGTTCATTCGAAATTTGTGCGAGAAAAGAGTGTCTACAGAAAAGGATTTTGTTCTTCATTCGTCCACCAACGATCCTGTGTAAGTTTGGCATGATTTAGGTAGCAGTGCTTGCCGAAGTTATGGCGTTTATTTTTTTTATTCAAATAGATCGATTTCACTGAGAAAACTATCAATACACAAAAATGTCTGGATTTTCGTTCCATCGATTTCTATTTGAAAATTATCATAAGGAAACTTAAAAATTATATTAGAGATGTATAAAAACCAACTAAAATGAGGGTGATGTGCAACAAGAGGGCAAATGATGTCATATAAAAAACTAACTAATAATTTGCATCAACCCCCTTATTAAAGACAATAGGAAAACCTATAAAATGACACCTTTCTTTTCTTTATACGTCATGCTTTGGCTGAGATATGATCTATTTTGTGCGGCCAAGTATTAACTTCCAGCCAAAAAAGCCGTTCTTTCAAATAAGCCTACTCATCTTTTTAAT
The DNA here is from genome assembly GCF_943734745.1 of Anopheles darlingi. Classification (NCBI taxonomy): domain Eukaryota; kingdom Metazoa; phylum Arthropoda; class Insecta; order Diptera; family Culicidae; genus Anopheles; species Anopheles darlingi. The sequence continues at coordinate 35,643,721 of NC_064874.1, forward strand.
GTATTTTTATTACAGTATAATAAATACTGGTTATATTCCAAATTCACATTATAAATATATTACAATAATTATTTTTTTTTTCCTTGTCTACCACCGGTCTCTCATGATACATATCCTTCTCTCTTCCCTTCTTCCGTCCCTTTCTGCTGTATCTGGAGTGTTTGTCTGTGTATTCTGTGTCTGTGTGTGTGTGTGTGCATGGTTCTCATATCTGATCTGATTTATTTTATATAATCATCCTGGCTAATTCTAGCTTCGTGTTCACTGCTACGTGCGCCGTTCGGTGCTAGCGAATGCCAGCCACCAGTGGATGTGCCATGAGCCATCCTTGCCAGGAGATTCCTCCTGGTATAGGGCCCAATTTGCAGTTCGCAAATGGCAACCACTCGATACAGTAGTTTCGGTATTAGGGTTTAGCGATCCGTTTTCCCAAAAACCAAACCCATCAGCATCCATCGAAGAGTCAGGACACAGTTTTCTTGCCTCGCCTCGCGATGGTTGCTCGCACCCTTTTGTTCATGTTTCCCGTTTTTCAATAACAATCCCACAACGTTTAATATGCGTTTCAACATGTATTGGATAGATCTTCTCGAGTCACCCGCTGCAATTGAATTTACACAGTGTGTGTGTGTGTGTGTGTGCCGTACGGTATTTCCAGTATGTTATGTTCTTCATAATTTTGTTTTTAATTTTGTTTTGCTCATTTCATTTCCCATTTTAGAATCGGCTTTACCGACCTAAAAGCGGCTTGGTTAATTTTTTCGTACATTGGGGGTCTCTTGCTTTATGCTTCACTTATAAAGCATTTTTTCCCAACTGACGGACGATGTTTTACTCCAAAAAGTTGGGGCCTTTGTTTGATAAGTTTTGCTCTTACCTTGTGTGATCGTATCTTATATCCTCCCGTCAGTCTGATTTCCAATGCTTTGTTTTTTAATCCAAAATATGTGTGGCCACACTATATGGCTGATTTCCCTTCAACGCTCTTCACAATATTCCATAGAATCCGACGAGAATATTTTGCGTTTTTGATTTACTTTAGCTTTTGTTTTATCTATACTCCCAACAACTTTACAGCTTTCTATAAAAAAAAACGGAAAGGCAATGATATCGTCACCGATACTCTTTTGTTTCGTCATCTCCATTTCTTTGCTTTAATCCACTGTGTTTGTCAATAGATGAATTTACGTTTATATATTTAACGAGTACTACAAGTCGCAGTGGAATTGTGTATGCCTTTTACGTTTAAACATGTTGCAGTGTCTGGAGATTTTAATTTGGATATGGACTTTTGGAATGCTGATTCTGGAGGTGGATTTGGTCCCAAAACAGTTTTTGCCAGCGCTGTTTAATTCGTTTTCTTTCTTTTGTTTGTTTCATTTTGTTTCAAACAGCTCCTGCCTATGTTTCCTAGATGGGATCTTGTTTCATTGTTTTAAATCTCGGATCATTTTTTTTCCATTTTTCTATTTTGCGATTGGAATGTGGCCGGGATGCTTGTTGAAATCGCTTTCAAAAACATTAATGGATTTGTAAAATCCAAAATAGCTACTAGAGCATTTTAACGAAAATCGAAAGGATTGGAATTCTTCATTCTCTAACCATCAGTGAAAACTGCTGCTCCGCAGTCTACTGGCTGGCAAACAAAAAACATTGTTCTAATTACATACAGTAAACTATTCTCTTTCGATAGCTCCAGGACTTCGGGAAGCTGGGGTGTCTCAATGTGATTTTTTTTATCAGTCTTTGTTCTGCTTGTTTCTGGTTTTGTTTTATTTCATTTTGTTCAATTTCTCTGCTTAGCGAATTTCTCGTTCTTTTCGTTCGCCTTTGTTTTTTAGCACGAGAACACTTTGCCTGAATATGCGAGCCAACAGTGAACAAACTTCTTTTTGCTCCAGATTGAATCCATTGTTGCTTAGCTGTTGATTTGTTGTCAAATACACCACGTTACTGTTTTGGTTGAAGGGTAGACGATGGTTTGAATAAAAGAGAGTTATTAAATTTCTGGACTATTGATTTCTGCTTGTATTTTGATGTCAAAATGCCAGTGGAAATGTCTTGTTTTACTGTTGTGTGTTTCTCTGTATATTCTATTGCCTGTTCATATTTGGGGACGTTGCTGTTGTAGTTGTTGTTGAATGATTGAACAGCATCGAGCGAATGCAAAGCAATGCGATCATGATAAGGTAGGAGTCTCTTGCAAAACTAAATGCAGTTTAAATCGTTACCGGTTAACTTAGATTAGAAACAAGGAATGATAAAACAGTATAAATCATTGTGAATAAATGTTACGGTTTTTGTTTAGTACCAAGAGCTTCTTAACGAAGCAACATAAACATGCTCATTGTGCAAAAATTGCAGCAACTTGAGGCAACATTTTGACAACCAATTTGACTTCGACATCCTATGGTTAATTCCATTTGTGAGTTTTTATTACCAAAGCCTGTGATTAAGTGTACAAATACAACGTATCACCATTCCCCAGTACTCAGTAGTTTAGATTCCCCAGTAACCATAGAAAAACTCAAGAAAATCCCCTGTTTGTAAAATATACAAAACCCTAAAGTAGAGTCCGAATAGAAAAAAAGAATATATTAGGTGTACAAATAGAAACTCGCCGTTTTCCCTTAAGGAGTCTAGCACCTGCAAATTAATCGATAAAAATATGCAAAACCCTGGTAATTACAGCTGGGGCATCTGTTCACAATTCCCCAAAATTTCGTTTGTTTATTTTCACCCTGCTTTGAGTTATTCATGTGCGAACATGGCGAAGTTTCAGCCGAATAAGTGCCATTTGCGGGAAGTGTTGCTTTTTGTGTTTCATACTAAAAAAAAATGCAGCTGAAGCGCATCGAATGATAGTAAATGTTTATGGTGAAGCCTGCATTATTGAAAGAATGCGTCTGGAGTGGTTTTGCAAGTTCAAAAATGGCGATTATGACGTGCCAGACAATGAGCGTCCCACAAAGTTCGAAAATGCCTAATTGAACACTTTTCTGGAAGAAGATTCTTGTCAAACGCAACAGGAACTTGCAGACTTATTGTGCGTGACGTAACAAGCAATATCGCATCGGCTAAAAGTCCTGGGAATGATCCAGAAACTAGGATACTGGGTGCCGCACGATTTGAAGCCGAGGGACATCGAACGGCTTCGAAGACGGAAGTCATGAAAACATACCTGGAAACATTAAAATGGCACATACTATCCCCCCCGCTGTACTCTCCAGACATCGCTCCATCAGACTACTATCTCTTCCGATCGATGACGCATGACCTGGCCGAGCAGCGCTTCCGTGCTTTCGAGGACACCCAAAATTGGATCGATCCATGGATCGCGTCGAAAGATGAACAATTTTTCTCACAAGGAACTCAAAAGCTGCCCAAATTGTGGGGAAAAGTTGTGGCTAACTATGGCAATTACTTTGAAGAATGAGTTTGTGAGGAGTTTTTTACAATAAAGCCTCAAATCTTGAGAAAAAACGGCGAGTTTCTATTTGTACACCTGATAGAATAAAAAAATGTATATTCAGTGATAGAACTGATAGTAGTATTGCTCGAGGCCACCCTCATTCTTGCATTGTTTTCGATTCAGTTGCTCTTCAGTTTGTTTCGATGCTGTTCGTTGAAAATCATATTCCATCTGTTGGACTGTTAGTTGAAAAATAGAACATAACCTTTCTTCTATTGCTTCTGGTTCGGAGTTGGAAAACTCAATCCTGTTTTTTGCGTGCAGCAACTCGTGCCATTGACGTTCCTCTTTCCTATACTCTAGGCGTGTTCTGTGTGTTCGGTAAAGGTTCCATTTATTATTATTTTTACGCATCCTCGCGCCTCTTACATGGTTTCGTTTTTCTCCTTAGTATTGTTTCGTTTACACGTACATCAAGCACAGTGAGTCTGGTTGATCTTTTTTTTTTTTTACATAATCCATTTGTTCCACAACGCAAACGGGCGGCCAGTTTGGATTAGTAAGACGATACTAATGGCTGCAATGGATGCACGATCTATACGAAGTTGATGATCTTCTTCACTTGTCTATCTCTGTTGCTATTTACACGGTTGGCTGTTTCACTGTACCTGTGGGCTGGGCCAACACATTATACGCATATTCGACGGATGTTTGTTTGTTTAAGAAAGCGTTTCTATTACTAACCCGCTGTTCTTCGTACTCATGTACAAGGAAATGGTAAGACTCAATCAATAGAGATCACTTCTATCGGCTTTCCGCGGTCGTTGAGAAATGCTCAAATCGCTTCAGGAGTTGCCCTATGATATATCGACAATCAACCTACCGTTAGCATTTTCAAAGCCGCGATGCACGATTCAGTGCCGGGGATTCATCTGTGATCACTTTCATATTTGATCGTTTGGTTTGGTTCATTTGGTTTCATCTGAATGGTCACCGATTCAGAACCGACGACATTTTACAAGCGCTGTGGCATTAGCTGCTTAAAGAAATAAAATCAATTGCGTATCATCAAGATGTTTGATGATACTAAAAAACAAAGCGTTTTAGTTTGCACCTTGGGTTATGCGTTGAGAAATAGTGTTGAGTAAGGTACACCAATAAAGAATGATGTATCCAAATTCATACCAGAAACTCACTAAACCAGCACATTCTAATCAACGGATTTATATTCGGATTGGAAATTAATTAGCTTTGCCATTTATACTTTTGCCACAATTCCTGGCGTGCAAGCATTTCGACTATTAATGAAGGTCGTCGTCGTTTCATTTTCACTTTAGTTCGACTCATGATGCGTCATTAATTCAATTCATCAAACACACATAAAAGAACAAAAAATAACTGAAACTTTAAAATAATGTTTTTGCTTTAAGGTTGTTGTAGCTGCTGTTGTTACACTATTGTTGTATCTGTTCTTGCTGTTTGATAAAGTTATGAGAGCATTTCTGTATTTCTGTTTCTCTATTTTCTGACTTGGCGGATCTTTGCCTTGTGATACCTTACAACTGATTTGATACGGTATTATGTGCTCGAATGCTGGTGCGGTGATGTAATTTTTGAAATTTTATTGCATTTGAATTAAGTGCTGTTCAGTTTTATATGATGAATGGGCTGCTATGGTCTATTTGTTGATGCTTGTGATAATTGATTAAACAATCTTTCTATTGCAGAAGTAAACCATAAGATCATACTCTTTTCATGAAGAGTAAAACACCAAAAGAGATGTTAACATATCTGTGAGTTCGGAAGATCATTCATATCTAGATGAATTTGAACCCATAAGTTTTAATGACCAATAGAAAAGATTGAATTACTGTTTTTACTCCCGTTTGTTTAAACTATGTTTACTCAAGAGATATTTTTGACATTCTAACAATTCGTTCTTTTCATTCGACTCAAACTTCATTCGTTTTATTAACACCATTCCACATGTAAGCAACCCTATACTTCAATCAAAAGAACTCTAACAGTATTGTAACAAAGTATTTCCTAGGGATCTTCTTTACTCGAAACGCAAAACAACATTAGCAGACCATAGAATTGTCCTTTAGATCAAATGCACGGAGTACTTTTTTAAATGTCGTTTTAATGTTTTAAAGTATTATAATCCATAATTCCGCAATTTGATGACACTTTTTTACCTTGCTTTCCACTCGAAACGGCAATTGAACTGTTAATTACTAGGGAATCCTAATTAATTACAAACAAAAAAC
>NC_064874.1:35659402-35726902 GCF_943734745.1 Anopheles darlingi
TCTCCTTCTCGCGATCGAACCTCGATCCTCCGAACCTTAAATATTCGTGCCCTTTGCCCTGTGCCCTGATATCTGCCCTTCCAAATGCTTGCATCTAGGTGTGTGTGTGTGTGTTTGTTTGTGTGTGTCTTCGTGTTCTTAGATGGCCTAAAGAACCGGGGCCGGGACTGAATGGGGAGGAAAAGCGAAACACCCAAAAAGCCGCCCCTCAAAATGGTCTGTCCGTGTGTTTGTGGTGGGCGACGGAGAAAAGGGAAGAGCTCCCTCCTTTCTGGCCGTGGCCGTGGCGCCCCCAAACGTGTCGAGATTTCCTAGATTAAAGCCTAAAAAAGTTATCCAAAAATTGTAATTACAGAGTTCAGTTCCGCGGTACGTTTCCTTCCTTCTTCCATGCGCCATTTTCACGAGCCCCTTGTTCGCGCTCCTCGATCGAGTGAGAGTAGTTCCAGGGTGGGGGAGAGAGGGTAGTTGGAAGGAAAAATGCTACCAAGTGTGTGTGTGTGTGTGTGTGTGTGTGTGTGTGAGGGTTTCTTGGGGTCTGGCGCTATAATGGTGGTAGTGACGATCGACGACTAAGGCTCTGATTGCACCAACGAGGTTGGTTTTTGCGCCGGAGAAAGCTCAAGGAAGTCTGTTTGGCTTCCGTTTGGTTCACTTCACGTTCACTTGTTTGGTGGTGAGTTTGGTCGTGATGCTGATTATTCGGTGTGGTGTTTGTGGTGGTGGATTTCCTCTATTGCCTCTAGTGCGATTTCTATTGCGAATGCTGCTGCTGCTGCTGCTGCTGCTACTGGAGCTCTCTCTCTCTTTCTATCTCTCTATCTCCTGTGGTGTAGTCATGCTCAAGATGAATTATGGACATTTGTGATGTTGATGAGTGTGTACGTGTGTGTGTGTGAGAAAAATGTAGGTGTGAGAGTGTTGTTCACACCGAAGCCTATTTGTCGATTGTCTAAAACGTTACTCTATCAAGGAGCAGCTGCTTCTGCTTCGTTTGCTCCCATTTTGTGTTTCTGGCTGGCTTGCGACGGGAATCTGTCTGTTTGTCTAGGTTTGTATTTCGCGATTTTCCCTTATTTCCCATGTCGGTAAACCACTTGTTTTTCTCTCTCTCTCTATCTCTCTCTCTCTCTGTGGACGCCGTAGAAGCCTCACGATCGTGCATGCCGTTGATGATGATGATGATGGCGGCGCTGCCTAATGCTGCAGGATGATTGCTGGAGATGGAAAGATAGTTTGCTTCTTCTTCAGATTTCCACGCTTTCTTTGAATAGAAAAGAATGCCTTGCTTTGCTTTGCTCCATCTCTCTTCCTCTTCTAACGATGCCTTCAATGCCCACCCGCGAAACTGTGTCCTGTGTAGACTGTTGTCGCCCCCTTTTGGGGAGACCCATAAGAAAACGGTTTTCAGATACCGACCAGATGGTCGGCGTATCCCGGAGCCGAGGAGAGAAAGAGAAAGAGAGATCTTTTGCCTTCCTCTCGATCTCGGTCGGTTACCCCTCTCTCTCTCTCTCGCTTGCATCGTTTCGACTCTGTTGTCTTATAAATGGATAAAATTGTTAACACTTCGTCCTCTCTGTTAGCGGCTTTGTTTTGTTTTGTTTTGTTTTGTTTTGTTTTGTTTGCTTCCCAACTACTATTTCGCTACTTTCTTCTTCCTTCTTCCATGTTCTCTTCTTCTCTTCCTTCCTTCTTTCTTTCTCTTTGTCCTTCCGTGTGTACTTTCTTCTTTCCCCTAGTCCCTTTGACTACCAACCAGTCGAGTACTGTTTTGAACTTTATATATATATATATATATATATATATACGATTACTCCATTCTCGGTCACGGTCTCGAGAGTGAGGAAAGTAGTGTCTTAGTAGGGATTCTGGATGGCGGGTAGTGGTGTTGGTGGTGGCCTCACCTGCACCATTGGGCACCAGACCAGATTAGCAGATGCATCGCCGCCACAGCCGCTCCTACGAGCTGTCATCGCCGCCGGTGATCCCCGGTGGACGGAGCTGCTGTTGCTGTTGCTGTTGCTGTTGCTGTTGGTGATGCTGCTGCTGCTGGAGGTGATGTTGTTGGCTGAGGCTATGGCGCAGACTAAGCGCCGCCGCCTGATGATGATGATGATGCGATGATCCATGGAGATGCTGCTGCTGCTGCTGCTGCAACCCGGCCGCCGCTAGTGATCGTGACGATCCACCGACCGCATCATCCGAATCCCCACCATCCGAGTGTTGATGATGATGGCCACCGTTGAGCTCTTCCATCGCGGTCCGCTGTAGTTGCGCCACGGACATCGACGAAAGGTTCTCGCGCAGCTTCATCAGATGCTCCATATTCCCGAGCGATAGCTGGGAGCTCGGTTTGCTGCTACCGGTCGACGACGTGGACGACGCACCCGGGCTGGCCCGTTCCCGCTTCACCAGCACCGTCGCATCCGGATGGAAACCGAGCGGTGAGCTGGTGGCCGCACGCTTCAGTCCACCTCCTTTGCCGAGTAACGCCATGCTGCTACCATCGCCGGTGCCATCGAGGACGCCACCACTCATCGCATCACTCCTTGGCGAGACCGTCGATCGGCCAAGGTTACTCTTCAGCAGCAGCTGATCGAACAGGGCACCATGGTGGTGGTGGTGATGGTGGTGGCCACCGTGAGACGGCGAAAGTCCATCGCCCGGTTTCTTGTCCAAACTGTGCCGGATAATGTCGTCCAGAAAGGAGCCACCGTTCGTACCGCTACCATCGTACAGCTGCTCGGCCATCTCGCGCACACTGCTACCCTTCGGTAGTCCCGTCGGTACGGATTTACCGCCGGCACCGGCACCGGCACCGTGATGCTGATGATGATGCGAATGACGATGGCCACCGTCCGGCGATAGGGCCGCACTGGCCGCTTCCTGCTGGAACCGTTGCATCAGCGCATTTGTCGAGCCAAACAGACTGGCCGCGGCGGCGGTGGCCCCGGCATCGGAACCGGCACCACCACTCTGTTGACCACCTGCACCACGCCCGCTAAAATCAACCCCCGGAAGGGCCGAGAAACCGGCGGCCGCCGCTGCTGCCGCCTGGGGCCAGAAAAAGGACGAAGCACCGTACGGCAGTCCGTGGCCGGCACCGATCGCCGCCGCCGCCGCATCGAACATCGAACCGGGCATCGTCTTAAGGCCACCGTTCGGTGAACCGAGTCCAAAGGGGGGCGCTGGCTGTGAGCCGGCCGGCTGCTGACCGCCACCAGCGCCCGTTGTCCCGTCGTGCCGGTGTTGCCCGGTGTGGTTTTTGTTCGTGCCACCGGACGCTTTACTTCCGGTACCCGTTCCACCACCGGTTGCTAGTGCGCTCGCTTTACCTGCGGCTCCCTTGACGCCATCGAGACCACCGGATCGTAAACCGGTTCCGGATGCATCCGCCTTCGAGGAACCTCCTCCACCCAACCGCTGATGATGCGCATGGTGGTGATGATGCGAATGATGATGGTGATGATCGTCCAGACCGGGCTGGGGCTTGGGTTCCCGTTTCCGGGGCCGCATCAGGTGCCGTTCCTTCACCTTGTACTCGAGCGTCGAATGGGGCACCCCGTAGTAGCTACCGGCCCGGTGCACGGACATTTCCCCACGCTGGACCGCTTTGACCGCTTCGACGAGACTGTCGCGATCGTAGTTACGGTATTTGCCGCGTTTCGGTCGCGTACCCTTACCACCGGTGCCCGTGTTGTTGTTGTTGTTATTGTTGTTGTTACCGTTACCGTTGTTGTTGTTGTTATTTGCAGCTGCTGCAGCGGCCGCTGCCGCTGCCAGCTGGGCACCACCGAGCCCGGTACCGAGACCGGCGGCTGCGGCGGCGGCCGCCGCTGCTGCCGCTGCCGCCGCCGCCACCGCCGCATTCCCACTGCCGAAGTGTGAAATGTCACCGAGCGTCTTGATGACCGAGATGCTGGGACGCTTCTGCATTTGTTCCATTTGTTGCTTCAACAAACTATCTGTCACCTGCTGTTGTTGCTGTTGTTGCTGTTGTTGATGTTGCTGTTGCTGCTGCTGTTGCTGCTGCTGCTGCTGTTGGTGCTTCTGAAAGTTCTCGCTAATGCTCCGTACGATCACCTCGTGCACGGAGAGCATCGCCTGCTTGTTGCCTGCGGCTGCCAGTGCCGGTGAAGCGGCCGATCGCGTACCGCCCGGAGTGGTGGCGGGTGCTGGCGGGGAAATGGCGGCATCGACGGGTTTGAGGGCGCCCCGCAGGTTCATCAACGGTGGCGAAATAACGGCACCGAGCTGATGATGCTGATGCTGATGATGATGGTTCGTCGTCGTTTGTGGTAGACCGGCACCGGCCGTTCGCGGATCCACCGAAGACGCAACCGAGAGTGTGGAAAGGGGTGAGGAAGAGGAAAGGGAAGAGGCAAGGGAAGGTTGTTGCGTCACGCCGAGCGGTACCGTCGACAGGTTCGCTGCAACGTTGTTGCCAACAGGGGGCGCTAGTTGTTGCTGTTGCTGCTGCTGAGGACTAGTGGAAGGATGTTGCTGCAGATGAAGGTGTTGCTGCTGCTGCTGCTGTTGCTGGAGGTGGTGCTGATGATGGTTCCGGGGACCAACACCGACACCGACGAGATTGCTCAGTACGGCCGCAGCGGCCGCCGTCGGTGGTGATGGTGACGTCAGCAGTGCACCTTGATGGTGATGATGATGCAGATGACGTTGCTGCTGCTGATGATGCTGCTCCAGCTCACCATTCTTCGGTCCGGGACCGGGCGAAAGCACGGCCGCTGGTGGTAGTACCGGAGCCGGCGCTCGACCATAGGACGGAATTTTGAGGATGACGGATTGTGGATCTTCGGCACCGGGATCACGATCGAGCTCGATCGAGGACAGCGACACCGGTGTGTCCGGTGTACCGGAGGCGGAGATCGTCCGCAGCTTTCGCTCCTGCTGGAGCTGCTGCAGAAACGGCAAGTAGCAGGCCGGATCGAGACCGGGCGGCGGCAGTCCAGTTGGCGTCTGCTGGTGTTGATGATGATGATGCTGTTGCTGTGTTGTCGCCGGTGTTGTCGCTCCGTTGGCAGTGCCGAGGGCCGCACTCAGCGATGGTGACGAACAGTTGACGTTGCTGCTGTTGACGTTGATGGTGGCCGGAAGGAGAGGGGTGGCCGGCGAGACCGGGGCTACACCGGCCGTGGCCGGTACCGGGGTCGCATGGGCACTAACCATCTTGATCTGATCGGCCAGCTCCTGTTGCTTTTCGAGCAGTTTGCGCAACAAATCGGGCAGTTCGGCCAGCACCGCCTGCTGTGCCTCGTTCGATGCCTGGGCCCGGGCACTGGCCGTGACCGCCAGCATACGCTGCACCTGCATCAGCAGGCCCGGATCGAGTAGCGTGGAATCGGCGGCGGCGGCCGTCGCCGGCGTCGTCGCCAGCAACGGGGATGATGATTGTGTCGTGGCCGGCGGTGTCGTGGTGGTTGTCGCAGCACCGGCTGCTGGCGGTCGATTACCGACGGTGCTGCTGGTCGCCGGATGTGACTGGATGTGTTGCTTGAGGGCGAGCGCCTCCAGGATGGCCGGTTCCGGGGTGCCACGCTGGACACTGCCGGTTGGCGTCGTCGCTTCGTGGCGCGCCGTATCGTACATCTTCAGCACCATCTCGGCCAGCACGTGATGCGGCAGTTTGTCCAGCAGTTCCGCCTCCTTCATCTCCTCGTCCTGTGAGTCCTTATCGTCGTCATCATCCAGCAGAGCCTCGGCGCAGAGGCCACCGATACCAAGACCACCGGCACCACCACCTGCACCACCACCACCACCAACGATGCCTCGCTTGTAACCGATGGCCAGTTTGTAGACTTTGTTGCGGAGCGTCGACCGCGGAATGCCGTACTGGACGGCGGCCCGGCGTGTCCCGAGCCGGCCACTGATGATGTCCTGCAGTGCGCTCTGCAGCCCATCCTCGGTGTACGCTTTGCGGCCACCGACGGCACCGCTGACCGGTGATAGACGTGCTGGTTTTGATCTGCTAAGGGAAGAGAGACAGAGAGAGAGAGAGGCGAAAGAGAAGAAAAAAAATGGAAGCATTTAGTAGTCATCGATTTCCTGCGACTCGATCTCGGACCATATATAAACCCCAATGCCTGCTGAGATATTTTCACACAAAATCCACCGACACAAAACGTGCAAGGCAAACGTGATTTTTCATAAATTTTTCGCGTCGCGCAAGACGTTTTTTTCCCCTTGGGTTTTGGGCTTTGGCCGAGGCGCCTCCTTCGGTCGAGGCACTTGAAGCCATGCCGTGGCCACGAGACCATCGTCAACCATATCGCTTACGCCAGCATCTAGCGGGCGTTTCGGGTGCTTTTCACTCTTTTCACATTTTCGCTTCCGCGTCGCCTCCTTCTCGTGCTCTCATTGTCCAACTGAGCGAAAAAAAACGGGATGAAGGAAGGAAGGGTAGGAAAGGTGAGGATTAGTGGGGGGAGGGGGTACCCTCTTATGTGGGGGGTGGTGCGGTATGGCTTGGTGAAAATTTTTCGCCTGCCAGAAACCAAGTGCCACTCGGTCGCTGCTCCGGAGTGTGCAACCAGAGTGTGTGTGTGTGTGTGTGTGTGTGTGTGTAAGCGTCATGCATCCTTCTCTCTTGATTGCACGTGTGCTCGTGTATGTGTGTGTGTGTGTGTGTGCAAAATGGGGACTGGCGTCGTACAAGGACGATCACCAGCGACGTCTCGCGGTGACACACCAGCAATGGCCCCGTAGACTATGGTGAGGCGGGGGGGGGGGGGGGGAGTGGCACACACGCCAGTAAAAATAGCGCCAATCAAGGGCCAACGAAAGAAGGAGCAGAAGCGAAGAGAGAGAGAGAGAAAGCGCGCAAGGCTCGGAGGTACTTTGTGTGTGTAGGTGTGTGGGATAGGAGTGTGCCAGCGAGTGGGTGGCGAAAATGAAGCACGAAAGCACCTATCCTAGCCAAGCCAAGCCACAACCGACCAACAGACCGACCGACCGACCGAACGAAGCAACTTAACTGCTCCGGAACGGTTGAATTGAGCGGAAGCGAGTAGAAGGAGCAACGGGACGGGGTGACTTTACACGTCTTGACGGCAGTCAGGAGCCACTTTGGAGGCCCACTTGCCCTAATTCGGTGCGAAACGAAACTGCATTCGCGACGAACTCGCGCTAGAGAACCGGCCACCAGCTACGGAAGCAACGCCAGCTATAGCCGGGATCTAATCGCAGCTTTGGCAACGCAAAGGACACGTTTTTCGCTCGAAAAGAAATGCTGTTTTTGGAATAAAATTCCCAACATCTTAGCATGCCGTGTCTTTTGACATAGGGCCCTATTGCGAGTGTCTTGTGTTGCAAACGAGACTGCCTTACTACTGCTGAAAAAACTTAGCAGTCTTGTTTAGCTTTTATGAATTAACTAGTGAATTTTTACAGCCTGATTTCAAAACAAATACTAATACTTCCAAATTAATCACCAACACAATTAAAAATCAACATCCTTCGGTCCAATGGCAACTACGACCAAAACGAAAAAATATACCATTTTCAGCCTCGTTTTCAAGACTCAGAGTCTGTTGCCAAAAGCTACCAGACTCTGAGTCTTGAAAACGAGACTGAAAGTCGCGTTGCCATTGGACCGAAGGATGTTGGTTTTTAGTGGTGTTGGTGATTAATTTGGTAGTATTAGTATTTGTTTTGAAATCAGGCTGTAAAAATTCACTAGTTCATTCATAAAAGCTAAACAAGACTGCTAAGTTTTTTCAGCAGTAGTAAGGCAGTCTCGTTTGCAAGACAAGACACTCGCAATAGGGCCCATAATTTGTGTTTAAAATACTTCGAGACTCGCCCTCCCGATGGCATTCATTTCTTGGAGAGAAAAGTATGAGACATCCAATCTGGACTCGAGGTTTGTCAATTTTTTTCCGCTGGTTTTGAATGTTTTTCAAACAATTTGCTCGATAGTAGCCGCAATCAACAACAAAATAGAGCTCGAGCGAAATTTTGTTTCTTGTATGAGTCTTGTTTGCACGATAGTAGAGGGAACAAATGTTACATTGTAGTAGGCTGCGACGTTTTAAATGGTACCGAGTAAAGATTTTTTTCTCTTAAGGGGGGGCTTCGCTATTTTATTTTAATTTCTTCGCATTTACTTTTTATATTTTTTTTTCTTATGAGTGCTTATTTTTTCAAGAGTATTATGTTAAATTTTGGGAACAATCGAAGCAAAACTGGCAGAGATATGGATTTTTGAAAATTCGCCTTTCATACAATCCTCAATGTATCTCGCGACTTTGAATCGCGATTCCCAAAACCTACGTTTTCAAAGCCGGTGCCCATCGTAGCATAAAAACTACTTGACCGATCGATTTGAAATTTTGAACACATAATCTTTACACTTTTTGCCAGGTAGCCCCGTCGAGTTTTTCTTAAAATTATTGATACTTTTTTTTACATAATTTTTTGAATTATGTAAAGCCCATTGTTTGACGCAATTTCCAAAAAAAAAGCATCACTTTTTCAACTTCAAAAATCTGCCAAAAATCTAAAAATGAGAAATTTCACAAAAACTCGACGGGGCTACCTGGATAAACTTATGATCTAACAAAAGAATATTTATTTGTATATTGCTGATGACCCAGCACGTGGCTACCATGGGCACCGCAAAAAGTACATTTTGGCAAACTTGCCTTTCAAGATTGGAAGCCATGAACGTAGTTTTGAGCAAATCTTCTTCAAAATAGAACCAAATTTTCTTGAAAAATTGTAGTTTAATCTGAAATTATTTTGAAAAATTAAAGTAGACTGGTTTCTTCACTAAAAATCATCAAAAATAAGCCTTTTTTAGACCCGAAATAACCAAAGCCCCCCCTTAAAACTGAGCCATTCAGCTCTCAGCGGCTGTAAACGAAAAAAATGTACGGAGAGCAATTTGCCTCCGCAAATCTGAACAATTGTTTGGCCAACTCGTTGTTTGTCCGAACAATTTGCCCATGTATGGGAGGGCTTTAAGGTACTTCCCACCCCAAAAACGAATCCAATTAATGGTCTCGTTGATGAAGATAATTTAACAAAGTCACCCGGGCACATTTGATGAGTCGCTTTTTGTGGTGAGCATTGGACTGCGTGTTCCTTAGCAACTTTCCTCCGGCCACATAGGTTCCGTGGATTGCGTTGCAATGGAAACAACGGATTTCTGGTGCTGCGACAACGACGACGACGACGAATGCATCGATCGATTCCGTTTTGACCATATTACTCCAAAAACGAAACACATCCCTACATTTGACCCCGGTTCGGTCCACACCAATCGCAATGACCACCCTCCGAGCGAAGGCGAAAAGAAAAAAAAAACAGGGGGACAAACGGACACAAAAACCAACAATCCAATCGCCAAGCCAAGAGATACAGAGAGAAAGAGAGAGAAAGAGAGAAATGGAAGAGGAAGAAAGAAAGGGAAAGAAGAAGCGAGACCGTGAAGTGGTGTGATGTGATAATTGCATCATAAAACGCGTCCCCTCCCACCACCCCCCACTCTCGCGATAACTCCCGATCCCGATGCTTTGACCATGATGGTGGCTGGTTGGCCCCGGCGGCATCAGGTTACTGACCAGCGCAACGTGCCACCCGAGGAGTAAAAGAGAGTGAGCAAGCGAGAGAGAGAGAGCGAGCAAGAGAAAGGGTGTATCTGGTGTCGTCGGCGACGATCGAAGGATCTTCTTATCTCCTCGCTACGGTACGCGTCTTGTTCGCGTCGCCGGTTCCAGAGTGGGTCGTGGTCGGTCATTTGCCGGGCCAAGGCTGGACTACTGTAGTCCACCCTGTTGTAGTTGCCTTTGACGTCGGTCTACGGAAAAGGAACGGAAACTCAGGACCCCGCCTGACGCTTGACGGTTGATGATTATGTCGTTGTGCTTTTAGAGGGTTACACTCTTGGCCATTTACACTCCACTGTGTGTGTGTGTCACTCTTTTTGCGGAAGAAATGGATCCGCAACGATGGCAAAAAAAAACACACAGACAAACACACTGACAATCGGCCACGAAGTATCACGGGCATGCTGCGTGGCGTAAGATGCGAAAGAAGATACTGATGAGGAACAGTCCCTCACGTCACCGTCATCGAATGAAGTGCATCAAAACGATGCGAGCACCCAGCGTCAACGTCACCAACAACATATTAAACATCACGAGTTCGCTGCTCTGCTCAGCGTTGTTGTTGCGGATCTTGTCGTCCTCTCAATCGCCGCCCTGGAATTAGACGCCAAGCGATGACGTTCCCCGAAATAGGGAGGACACACACACACACTCTCTCTCTCTCTTTTGCTCGAAATGCAACGATCCCCCAAACCATCATCTCAACCGTTGAAAGCGGGCGCTCGCAAAGGATACCGAGGGTCCTTTCGGTGATAAAGGAATCTGCGGAGGAAAGACGGAGCCGAGGAAGGCGCGAAGGAAGGAAGACGACGTGTGTCTAGACGTGTCGATTTTTGTGAAGCCTCTTGTTCGGCTGTTGGCCCAAATTCCCGTGTCATCATCCACCAGCACCACCAGCACCAGCACCGTTGTCATCGTCATCGTCGTCATCGTCGTCGTCGTCATCGTCGTTGTGTGTTTGAATTGACGACGATGCAAAGAGAAAGGGAAAGACACGGGGGTGGGGGTTGTAAAATCGGGTTCAAGTGGTTGTGGTCGCTTCATTCCGGGAACTCCCTCGCGCATATTGCACTAACTACCGTTGCACTCGCTTGCGGCTTGCAGCCGTTTTCGGTGGGAATTGGAATCGAAAACGAAAGGGAACAGTAGGAAAAACAGAAAAACAAAAACCACGGAGCCTACTTGGACACGGGACCATTTTCCTCGAAATCCCGTCCCGTGTGTCGTGTGTTGGCTAATAAATGTTTGGTTCGCGAGCGCGCGCGCGCGCAGCTTATGACACTTTCGGTGGCCAGGAATGTCATCGCGGTTCTGCGGTGCGCCGCCCGTGTTTGCGTAACATACACCGGGAGGGACGGTGGAAAGTGCAAAGCTGGCATCTGGGAACTGCCTTCTTCTTCGATTGCTCTGATGGATGGTTGTAAATGCAATGTACCAAGTAACAAACATTCCTCTGCACTACGTTATCAATCCCCTTTTGTCGTCTGTGGTTGTTATCAGTGCCCGGTGCTCTGCAGCACCGTCACCGGTACCGTTCGGTCTCCGAATCCGAATATTATCCGAGCCCCTTTTGCTGGCCGTTGTGTGTGCGTGCGAGCGAGTTTTCGGGCAACATGGCTGTTGTTTAGAAAGATGGCGATTGGCAGAACCGCCATCATCATCATCATCACCATCGTCATCATCGAGCTTGGTGGAGGAGGGGGTGTAGAAACCGGTTCCCTGGTCCCCGGTCCCCTCGGGCAAACCGGTTTTTCGGTGCTGCGTCTCCGTCTTTGTTTCTCTCCCCACTCCCTTTTGTGCACCTGATTCGTTTGAATTTATGTTGTTGGCATCCCATTCGTGTTTAGAAGAAGCGCCCGGCGCGGAACTGACATTAGAAACGCCCCTTAAAAGCGTTCGCCGCCATCGGCCGATCGGCCATATTGGAAGATTAGATATGCTTACGGGAAAGGTAGGAGAATGAGAAGCAAGACGATAAAAGACACACACACACACATACGTACATGTTGTAGCGAACGTAATTTGGATGCGATTGCTAATTCCAATTAGCGAGTAAAAGCTTCAGGGCGTGTGGTTTCGGAAGGCAGTGGGGTTGGGGGTTGGCCTAAACAACCCACGTGTGCCACTTGTGCTTCTACAGCCTCTAGCTGCTTAGCATGTTTTGTCAGTTTTTGTCAATGCACTGTGAAATGTGTCTGTTTATCGTGCAACGGCGCCGGAAGGTCAGTTCGGTGTTTGGTAATTCAGCAACGTGATGGTAGCCCAGAATAGGTGTCACCATTACTAATATGCGTGTAGTTTCCACAGCAAAAGAAAAGGCTCATTATCGGTTTGTAGTACAAACTGTAGTTGCCTGTTTGTTATGACCGAAAGTTATGGAAACAATGCGAGATCATATTGGGTTTTTTTTCAGCAAAATGTTATACTTTATGGCATTTTAATAGTAACATACGACACTGAGATCTGTTTTTTACTTTGATAGTTGTCAAGAAGTTTTAGATCGTTCAATGGAAGCTATATAAACTCATCAAGTACGAAAGAAGGAAATAAAAGAGCGAAAAGGAACAAATTAATTAGTCTGGTGGGGATAATCTGGCCTTGGCATGTGTAACGTTAACTCAAATTACTCAAAACAACTTAGCAGAATGCCTATAAATGATGTAAACCTTAAAACATATAAGATTCAAAGAGTACATTTTTTGGCGATTTTCGTTGTTCAAAATATTCGAAAATAGTTAATTCTCGCACGATGGTTGCGACAAATTGATGTCAGCAGCAAAGTTTAAACTGTTTCGAAACATTCGAAAACCAGCAAAATGTTCGAGTGTATTGCAAAAAGTCTTTTTGACGTTAAAAAGTGTCGAAAATGATATTTCTCGGAGGAATGTCATGAAAAGATAAACTATCGTTTCCAAGTTTCCAAGACAAAAATTATCGCGGAAAGATTGTTTTCAATACTAAACATATTTATGCTTTTCCAATGCCATTCCGAGAACCATCAAATTGTTCAAAGGACGATTCTAATCCGACTGATAAAGCAAAGAAGATTCCTCATTTAATGAATAGTGAAGAATGGCCATTATCTTTACTGAGTTTTTACCGATTTTTCTACTTAAAACGTAGTTAAATACTGATAAACAGGAAACAATCGGATTCGAAATGGTCGAATTCGAATTTAAGAATCGTTGCTTCGTTTGATTTGCCAAATAGATTTTCAGTTCGAAGATATTTATATCGCGTTGGTAGCGTTCGGTGCCACCCGCTGCCCCGCTACCCTTGTCACAGCTAATAGCCACCAATCTTGCACCCCTTCCCCCCCCCCTTTTTCCTATCCTTTAAGCCCCCCCAAACCACAAACGAATGAACGACGCACACGTAACCGTAAGTCGTAGTCGAACTCACAGCCTGCTGTGTGTGTACGCGGGGCCACACATTGCCACCGGCACATGCACCATTAACGCACACACACCAAAATAAGGAGTCCACCAAACCATCCACCGGGAGCCACCAAGGATCCGGAAAAGTGCATCCTTCGAAGAGGGTCTTTCGAGGTCGCCCCTCTTAACCGGTCCCCCGGGAGGCCCTTCTTTCGCGCGTTTTTTTCGGTAGATAAATCTTACATTCCGCCTCGGTTCGTCCTTGTTCCTCTGTATGTATGTGCGTGTGTTTGAGACAGAGAGAGAGCAAGACGATATGCATGTGTGTCACTGTCGCTGCGCCTGCTATGTTTAAGGGAACTGGACGACGTAAATGCAACGGAGCCACACACACACACACACACACACACACACGCGCGCGCCCTATGCAGTTTTCGGTGCATCGTTGCACCAGTCTCAAGCACCTCCGGTCGCCTCGATGCACATTCGCGGTGTGACCGTTTTTGGTGCACTAAAAAAACTCGCAATCACATGCAGGGTGGTGGTGGCGGTGAGTAGCTGAGGGGTCCTCCCCCCTAGGGGTGGTTTCCTGTTCCCTCTTCTCTCGGTGTCGGTGTCCACCAAACACGGGAACACCGAGCGGCTCGATTCGAGAGCAGTGCAAACAGTTTGCACATTGCAACCGAACCGACGACGACGACGACGACGACGAAAGACCAGCAGAGGAAGAAGAAAAAGAAAAAGAAGAAGAAGAAGAAGCGGAAGGGGTACGGCCTGACTCACTGACCAAGCCTCCTAGGCATAGTGGCCACACCGCACCGCACCGCACCGCACTCCACCGGTGTGGCGTCCTATTTCGTATCTTCCCGGACGTATCTAGAGACGAGACCGACGGAGGGCAACGGACGGTCGCGGAAGACGGAAGCAGCATGGTGGACGGTGGACGCGGTGCCAGCGGCGACTACGGGAGCGGAGCGTACTGGGAGAAGGGGGAACACACACACACACGAGCGCGATTTATTCCTGCGACCAACCGGCGGACCTTTGCCGGACGAAAATGCATTCGTAATGTGTGCATTCAAAGGGACAAACAGAGAGGGAGGGAGAGAGAGAGAGAGAGAGAGAGAGACAGAGAGAGAGAGAGAGAGAGAGGCCACTCGTGTGCTAGAAGGGAGTGATGGTCCCTCGGGCGGCGGCATGCACACCATACATTGACACACACACACATGGAGTGGTCCAACGCGATGCAATTTTTGCATCGTTTCTGCATCCACGTCTCTCTCTCTCTCTCTGTCTGTCTCTCTCTCTCTGCGTGTTTGTATTTTGTTTGCATTTTTCTTAAAAAACGGGCATAATTTTGTGCATATGTAACCTGTGCCAGGGACCCAACCCCCAGCCTATGGTTCTGTCAGCCGGAACATAGATTTTTTGTTGATGTTGATTGCCCACTGCATACATGGCGGTGGTATGACGGTGGTGGTGGCCGTGGCCGGAGGAGTTACGCGATGCATTCTGCACTGGACGCTATTCTATTATGCGGCGTCTCCCCTCCTCTCCCTTTCCCTTCCCCAGCCCCTCTGTTCCACTGTCAATTGTGCCTTGATTTGGCTTAACCGAGGAGGGGGGAACGCGTACGACGAAGTGGCCCCTTCCTCCTGTGCGTGTGTGTGTGTGTGTGTGTGTGTGTCGTTTTTTCCATTTTTTCCGTTTGTTGTTGTCCGTCCCCCGGGTCCTGGGCCCCAAAAGGATCTTCCAACACACACCACGGCGACAAATACGCTCGATCTAGTACACCATGATATCGATCTGACAGTTAGCGTGTGAGTGTGTGTGTGTGCGTGCGTGCGTGCGTGCGTGTGGATAACCGGACTACTTCGGTTTACTTGGTTTGGGGCACCGATTGGCATATAAACTGTCAAATCCCTTAATGCACCGGTTCGGTCGGTCGGGCGGCTCGATGCGTGACAGGCAGCATATTACCGGGGACCTTCCTTCCAGGGAAAAGATGCCGCCACCAAAAAAAGCGCAAAATGGTTGAATTGCGCCGAAGGCGAATAATCGACAATGACAGAAAATCTAAACCACTACCACTAGGCCTGGGGAGAGGGAGAGAGAAGGAAAGCGATCGAAAGGACACCCTCCGAGACACGCAACACATACCCAAAACGTCGTCGTGCACACGGAACCGAATGCATCGCGGCCGGGTTTTGTGGTTATTCCTTCCTTCTTTCCTTCCTTGCACAAAGTCCCTTAAAAAGGGGGCCATTTTTTTTTGATAGAGTAGAGAAAACACCCAAACACGGGGTGGTGGTGGTTTCGGGCACCGGACACCGAAGCTCCATTGCCCATTGCCATTATTCCTGGCATTCCTGGTCGACAGATATACATATTCGCCCATGCAGCCCACAACATGCTGCACAAACATATCAAGAGTGCACATGCCGAGCGGTAATGCAACCGTGCATGCAATGCAGTCGGCATACGCCCGTGTGTGTGTGCGACGTTTTCGGGAGTGCATTTTGTGGTTGACGCTACCAGCACCCATCACCACCCACCCTGGAGGTTGATGTAAGTTATGGTTCCTTGGAAAATTGTGGGGGGGAAAATGCAAAAGAAAACGACAGAGGAGAGGAGAGTGAAGAGCGGAGGCTTCATTCCCTCGAAAAACACGAACCTTGCGCCTCGTTACAAACACACCGTCGTCACCGTGTGTGTGTGTGCCGGTGCATGCTTTTGTATAAATTTCCCTCCCAAGGGGGTGTTGCAGTTGCAGCGGCGCTGACGATCCCAATGCACTGCACTGCACTGCAGCCTGCAGCCTGCAGGAACTCGAACATTCGCGTTCGGTTTTTCGGTTTTCCGCTGGGTTCGTACCGTTCTCTTTCCGTTTTTCCTTTTTCCTGCTGCTGCTGCTTTTTTTCCCCCTTCCTCCCTTTGGCAAGGCAAGAGCCGGACCATAAGACTTCTTCTTCTTTCACTTCTTTCCTTCCTTTTGGGCCCTAAAGGGAGCTTCGGCCGCGATTTCGTAAAAGGAGATGCACTTTTCTGCATCGTGAAAAGTGCCGCAAATCGGTCGTGTGCAATCGGAAGGGGATTAGGGAAACATGGGGAGGGGGGGCTGAGGACCTGGAACTAATGAAAGGACGCAGCGTAGGGTGGAGAGAGACGTCCTGTCTGACGTCTTCACCATCACCACCACCACCACCACTGTTGGGCACACTGGCGACGATGCTTTTCTCTCGCTTTTCCGACTGCACTTTCCACTCCTTTTCTGCGACATACACACAAAAAACAACCCCCCCGAGACGCCTGACTGAAAGGCCAGGAGGTGGTGGTGGTGGTGAGTTTTTAAAATTTTGATGAGAGCCCCCTCCGTGCTCCTTTGCGTCCCTCTGGCGTGCAGTGCCCAAAACCTTCGGTGCGGTACGGTGTGGTGACATCCACTACTACCGTGCTCTGTGTGTGTGTGTGTGTGCGACATATTCTTTTTTTTCTTCCGTTGTTTTCCTGCCTTCATGTGTGTTCCGCGGTGGTGGCCAAATGCAAATGCACTTCTCGTCCGACGACGACGACGACGACGACCATACATGTCCATGTGTGTACGATGCTCTCTCTCTCTCACTCTCTCTTTCTTTCCTTTAGTGTGTGCTAGTGTGTGTTGGTAGCGAGCGGTGGAAAAATGCTGAAATATCCTGCAAGACGACGAAACGGTCGCAGCAGGCAATGACACGGATCGGTGCAACGATGACACGAATCCTCCTCCTTCTCGCGTACACCGGTAAAAGGTAAACTGGCGACCACATATGGGCGCGTGCGTCCGTCTGTGTGTGTGTGTGTTCACATGTGGCCATGGGTTTTTTTCGTTTACTTCTTCTTCTGATTCTTCTTTCTGCTTCTTCCTTCTTTCAGCTAATAAAAGGAAGAAAAAAAACAGGAACGACCGTCCCAAAAGGAGCGCCATCGTTGATGATGCCGATGCAATCACGGGCAGTGGTGGTGGTGGTGGTGGTGTCCCCTTCTTGGTGTCGATGAGGAATGTCCCTCCACGGGTGTAATGCCAGCTCGCTGGCGCGGGTAGCCAGAAAGAGATGGAAACATGGAAAGGGGGGAAATGTGACTCGGCGGAAGGAAGGGACTCGGAACGCTGCAGCGAGCGAACTGCAATCTGCACCGCCACCAGAAATGCATTTCGTCGACGGAAATAGGGAACGACGGGCTGGGAAGGGATGCGATGGGAGTTGCTTCCTTGCTACACACACACGTACGTTGCGTGCATGTGTGTGTGTGTGTGTGTGTGTGAAGCAGGGATTCGACGAAGATTTGGCTTCTTCTTCTTCTTCTTCTTCCGTCTCCCGTCCGAAGCGGAAGTTCGGCAGTCGGCAAGGGTCATTAACCTTCGCTCTGCCTTCACCTTTATGCCGAAAAGTGACAATAAAGAGGGGAATAGATTTTGGGGCTTTGCGATCGAAAACCGAGCCAGAAAGTCTGGCGTCTGTCGAGTGTTTGACGCCTTTTGAGTGCATCGAGGGGACTGTTTTTGTCGGATATCAATTTTCCTTTTGCAAAACCAAAAGGCATACTCGTCTTGCCGAATGCTGCGTTCGATTTAAGGGAGGAATAATGTTATTGACTGTTAGGAATGAGAATATTGTGCAACAAAATTAGATGCATCGGAGCAAATTGAAAAAAGACTGACTGACATTTCAATGCTAGCAATCTGTTTGTCTGAAACAGCGCCACACACACGTACACAATATTATTGTGCAATATTTCAGTTCACTTTAATTCTAGCATATTTTACAGAGCATAAATACACTTAATCAATCCAAGCAAACTAGCAAACATATTGACTGATAGTATTGCGCTTGAGTGGTCCATTTAGCGGTAACTATTTTCAAAATCGGTTTCCATGACAACGTCTTTAAGACCATTCGTCACCTAATCATGACCATCTAACATAAAGGCCTTTATTTTTACATCTCAAACTATTAATTGTATTTTTTTAACATATTCTCATGGAATTGGATGCTAATGTGCTTCAAACGATGTTGTTTAATATGATATTTGCGAAAATATATAAAGTCATATCGTTTTAGCTCAAAAGCTTCAAGTAATTGTTTCTATTTTTATGCCTCAACTAATTATAATCATCAGTAAAACGGTGAGGACATTGTTTTGGATGCTTTAGCTTGTTGCTTCCGTGAACGTGAAGCTCTGATCATAACAAAACATTAATCCGACTGCAATACACACCTTCAATACGCGGTCCATTGCCACCTAATCTGTCGAATTTGCTTATAAGACAAGCGATCCAGGATTGCAGTTGCAGAAGATTGCAACCTCTGCGCAACTTTTTGCAAACGTTTGCTATTTCCAGCCACTGCCGCTGGCTGGCCAGCCAGCCAGAATCCGCGCGCTCCCGAGTGTTGGGCAATAATTATAATGGACACATCACATTAACGTGGCGTGGCATTTGGCCAACAACATGATGTGCAACGAGTGGCCACGATATGGACTATACGGGAACGTTGTCATCGCCATGCTATCCGTGTGTGGACCACCGCCTTGCAGGTTGGCTTGCTTCCGAATTCCGAAGGAAGATGATGCTCTCGGTGCATCATAATGGCGATTGCAACAAGCTCCGGTCCTGGTCAGTGGCCAGAGAGCAGGAGGGGTGGGTGGCAAAAAGTGATGACGAGCTTACTTTATAATTAAACTCTCTCTTTCTCTCTCTCTCTCTCTCTCTCTGCCCTGGGCACGACATTTCGGGGAAGACATTTCGCGGTTCCATTGGTGTCGGCTATTCTCGGTCTCCGTTGTCAAATTGTCGTCGTCCTCGCCGTCCTTGTTCTCGTCTTGATAAATGATTTTGGTACTCGACAATCCACGACCCCGAGAACCCCCCTCCCCCCCCCCCCAAAGTGGGAAGTGGGACACGGTGCCAAAAGTTCACCGTTTCGGTTCGGTTTGCGCGCACTGCCACTGACTGACTGACCAAGACTAATCTATTTCGTTCCGTCCGTCCGGAGCTACCGGAGGAGGTCACCGTCCCCCGACCAACAGACCGGCGGATCGCGAATCGATGTGATTAAATATTTTAAGGTCAAATTTATTATTTATGAAACTCGCGTAAACCGCCACGAGGACGTCGTCGTCGTCGTCGTCTAGGAACGCGCTTCGATTAATGTTGCAGTAATGCAACGCACCGCACCGCACCGCACACATCTTACAGCATGCACATGCACCCTACACCCTTTCCGCCCGGTACCCCCGGGGGGCGTTACCGGCATCTCCCGCGTTTTCTTTGTCCAAAGATCAGTATCCAACGTGTGCGTTCGTGCGTGCGTGTCTTATGTGACCGCGATCGTGCGCACAGAAGAGAGAAAGAGAGAACGAGATGGAATCACATAAAAGAAAGAGAGAGATCGAAAAAAAGAAGAAACAAACCGTGGTGCTGCTGCTGGAAAACGAAAACCAAGAAGCGAATGGACGGAATCGACGACAAAAAGGTCACGACGACGACAACGACGACGAGCGCGCGAGGTCGCCAGCTCTGGCAGCTAGCCAACCTGGCCTGGCCCGGGCTGGCCCTCCTCCATCATCAATTCGTTCGCTGGAGGGCGCGAAACGGTGCTACGCAAGTGGCATTTCGTAATGTCGCCGCCGTCGTCGTCGTCGTTGCTGCTGCTGACATTTGATGGTCGATCGGCGACCGCCGAGTGACCAATCCTTACGCCCCTGTTACGCCGCCTCAAAACATACGCAAAAACAGTGCCCCCAACCCCCTCCCCCATCCCTCCATGATTCCACTGACCCCCCCACATATGGTCACGTAATAATGTGCTGCGGCAGCAGCAGCAGCAGCAGCAACCGACATACCGGACGCTCGGTTTGTTTAGGAACGAATTTAGGCTCACAGCAGGCCATGCCAGGCCCCGGGTAAGAGGTCCAGTGGTCCATCTTGGCAGAGGTTTCGCGAAACGACATCCAACTCCGCGATCCGCTAAATAACGCCAACGTCACCACCACCACCACTGCTAGGCATTCCATTCCTCTCGCACACTGCGAGGTGATAATTTGCTAACCAAAGTCGGTTTCGTGCCTTCATCGCCTGCTTTTCTTCCCTTTTTTTTTTGTTTAGGGGTCATCTCAGTGACGATCGCACACTTCGCGCACTTCGAAGCCCAAGCATGCCAGCATGCAGCTAAAAGCCAGGGCTGCTAGGATTATTTTGACTTGTGGTGTATGGTGTGTGTGTGGCCGACAAATCTGCTAACCACCGCTAAAGCGACCCGCGGAAATTCAAGGAAATGCGCGGAACTCGTACGCGGAATTGCGCACAACGTTGTTGGTTTTTTGGTCGGAACGATCGGCGATGGCACATTGGCAGCAGCAGCAGCAGCAGCAGCTTGTTGCAAGCTCTGCACCTTATATTGTATGCTGCGATGCACTCATTTCTTTGGAAATACAACCGGATCAGTCGCACCTCGCGATTGCGTTTCGTTGATTGTTTTTGCATCATCTCTGTTCGGGGGCGGTCACGTTTAATATTGTAAAAATGTGGATTGCTTCCTCCTCTCGCACCCCTTCACAATCCGTTTAAAGTGGAAATACAAACGGTATTTGTCCTTTTTAAGCTTCCTTTTCTCTTCTATTTTTTTGTTGTTTTTTTTTTCAAATTTCCATTCCAACTGCGCAACCATTTCCGCGACCCGCATTTGATTGATCCCTGGGGTAGCAGAGGAAGGGGGAAGGGGGGGGGGGACTTGATCAGTGGGCCTGACAGCAAAAACCATATAGAAAATGGTCCCGGCTCTCCATTTCTAATTGGAATCCACCGGTTTGGTGGATTTGGTTTTTTTTTCCGAATCGTTCTATTTTATTTTTTTTGCTCTGTTGACAGGATCTGGATCCATCCCAGCAACCCGCGCGGAAGCATTATGGGAGCGCCCATTGCCGGTGCCCATCCGGTTTCCAATCCGTTTCCGCTTCTGCTCTGTGTGTGTGCGCGTTTATGCGATCAATGTGCCAATGGAAATAGATGCAAAATAATAGGAAGCACATAAATGGGCAGCGGCAAAGCAAAAAAAAAAAAACAAAAAAAAAACGGTGGAGGCTGGTTATTTTAACTACGTTGGTGAGAAAAACGGACACCAATAATACAAAAATATGGGTTGCAAATTCATCGCCGAGCTTTCCATTCCTTTTTTTCCGGCACCTTTTTTCACCGGACCCGGGGATTCTACAATCTATCCACATGCCACGTTTCAATGGAGGCGCTCCCATAGGGTCCATAGCTTTCCGGAGGGGGCTAGCGAGTGATAGCATGTGACACACACACACACGCACAGGTTATGCAAAGCATAGAGGGCATAGAGATGCGGCGGAACAAACAAAGCGAGAGCGGAGCAAAGGAAATGTTTGAAAAATAAAACTACAATAACAACAAAAAAAAAAGCGGTGGCACCATCATCACAAAGAAAATAAAATGGAAAATGGAATGTTAAAAGCGCACAAAAATGCGCGCGGTGCGCAGTGCCCGCCCGTGGTTCGTCATTCAATTAACAGCTAGAAACAATTGAACAGATTTTTTCTTTTTAACAGAAAGCCGGAAGGTGGGGTGGGAGGCGAGGGTGAGAAAAATCCTTTTGATGGTAAAATATATGTATATATCATTGACCCGTCAATATTGATCCAATGAGAAATGCATACACACACACAAAAAAAGATGCCCAGCTGCAGCAGCATGACGAAGAGTGACGCAAATCGCCGGACAGCGCACAAATGGTGGCGACAAAATATCCTGGAACGCGCCGCGTATTACTCGAAAACGGACGCGCATCACACGCACAATAGGGGAGGTCCGTTGCAATGGTAAAGTGCAGCCAATTGCTATTGGACAACTTACAAAGAGCTGACCATATTGGCCAGTAGTGTATGAAAATATGAGTGATAAACTTAATAAGAGGAAGAAAGAAAGTTGTTGAAAGGCAAAAAAAGCATTATACTACTGTGTTGGGCTAGTTACGATGCTTTACTAGCCGGAGTTGGATGTAAAATGTGTAAAAGAAAATAAATTCCACGTGCACGAATAACATGTCAATGCATAATTCCCACGATAACCCTCACGAAGGGGACACGCACATATCTGCATCACTCCAAATACGCCGACACCGGCGCCTGGTATCAAGTAGCATAATTTGTCAGTTTGTCACCAGTAAAAACCATCATCATCCTCACACACACACACACACGCTTTAGTGTGAACGTTAAAATTTGTCAAACACGTCGCGTGGAATCGCACGCCACGATTCTTGAGACGATGCTGTCAGGATGAATCCCGGCCGGACTAATTCATTGAACGATCTGGAACCATTTAGCAACACCACTTGGCCCACCATCCACTTGATACTTGAACACTTGTAGTCGGTTGGTGTCACATTAAAATGGGCAAAACATTACAACTTTCTTCAAAGCAGATCGTTGCGAGCGTTGAACACATATCGTTCGCGACGAAGCAGAAGCTAAATGAGCGAATGATTAATGAAAAACAGATTGCTGCGATTGCAAACGAAACGAAACGAACGAACGAACGGAGATGGTGGTTCCTGGTGGAGGATGGTGTTACCAGGGAAGCAATCCCTAGCAGGCCGGCAGCTGTCGTCGTGATTTCTTTCCGTCCACCGATCATCGTACCGATCAAATGGACCCGTGGGCTCTCTTCTCAAACAAATCAGCAAATGGCGCGGAAAACAAATTGATAAAAAAATATAACAGGGCCTCCAGAAAACGGCCAAGTAGTGATCGTGACAAGCGTAAAGACAATCCCCTCACGAGGTTTTTTTTATCCGAGTCAACATGCGTGCATCATCATCATCATCATCAGTGCCAGATGCATCACAACAGAGCGCATAAAGGGAGTTGATTGCCCTTTTTCGGATGCGGATTTTTCTCCCCCCGACTCTCGGTGGTGGTGGTGAAATGCAATTGCAAACGCATAAATTTGGACCATATGGAGTCAAAGCGGCAAGCATATCATCCATTGCGTGGCGTTCTTGACGTTTGCTTGCTTGCTTGGGCGTGCAAAAAGAAAGTCAGAACCGCAGAGAGGGTGCCGAATAAAAAAGGGGAAAGGGGGTGGCGGTGGCGGCGGCGGCGGCGACAATACGAGAACCGCAGCACGACAGCGACAGCGACGTATTATGCACTGTGCGCTGTTCGCATAACCGCTGCGAGGATCGCAATATTATAATTCCCTCTTTTCCCTTTCTTTCTCTCTCTCTCTCTGTTTTGTTTGCTGTTTTGTATTTTTTTTTGTTTTGCCGCGTTTTGCGTTTTTCCTTTTCCGTACATTTAGAACAGCATGCTGCACACGAAACGAAATGGAAAGTTGGGGTCGCCAAATGGGGTCGACGAGATCAACGACCTCGCCATTGCCGCCTGCCTTGTTGGTGCATCTCTTTCCATCTCCGTTTCGCTACCGTGTAGCTGCCACTAATAAGTATAATAATAATAAAAAAAAAAGATGTGCAATTCTAACGGGATGCTCGACGCTGAACCCCGAAAAGCGAAAAGAGCGTCCAGGGCTTCTACCCAACCAACCAACCAACCAACCAACCAACCGTAACAGTAATGATGCACCAGCACCACGAGAACAACCAAATATCATCCCCGAATGGCACTGGATTTCGGTTGTGTTTGGTGTTCTCTGTCCTCCCCCCTTTTTTGTGTCTTTTGCAACAAGAGGGACCGACAACTTTGGTGGATTGGATCAGAAGCAAGAGATTAAGGTGCCGGTAAGGGGTTGACAGCATGGAATGGAACGAAAAGAAGGAGAGAAGGGAAGAAGCAGCAGCAGCATACACATTCTGACACCCGTGGTTCTCGTGTTGAACCCCATCGCCCGGTAGCATAACATTGCATACACTCCCGAAAAACGAAGTGTGAGTGAGAATTGTCCCCAAATCGTGGGGTGCATGACACTTTCTGTCGTACGCGTAGAATGCACCGCAATCCACCGAAGGAAACATAATTATTAGTGCACCGACTATGTGCGTGTGTTTTTTTTATGATGATGATTATTTTGGCGGCAAATTAACCTTACGAGGACGCGCCGCGACTTTTACGAGCGGCCCTACCCTACCCTACACTCCAGCACCCAGCGGACGGCTGGATGTGAACGAACTTTGCGGTATTCGGTGGTGGTCTGTTCGTTGAGTTGAATGCTTTTATGCGCCATCATCAGATGTGTGATGTTTTTGATGATGATGATTCGGATGATGCGGATGATGCTCGGGTGCAACATGTGCGCAACATTATAATGTTGTCCGGAACAGACGGAACAACGGCTGGTATCAACCCTTATTCTTTCTCCCTTCTTTTTTTTTTCACTCCCCGAATCACAGCACATGTGATGGTGGACAGGACGGCAGAACGGACTCCACGCCAATCTGCCAAACGTTGAACGTCACGTGTTCCTTGGATCCCTTCAGCCACACTGCTGCGAGAAGCAGCGAGAGTGATTCAAGTGAAAGCAACAGCAGCAGCAGCAGCAGCAGGCGACGACGACGAAGGGATGCAACGCCTTCTGGGTTCTGGTGTTTGGCAAATGGCAAATCAAAAACAAAAAACAAAAAAACGAAGGAAAATCTGTTCCCTTTCGGGGTGCGGCGGCGCTCGGTCGTTTCGGGGGTTTACGATGTGTCAAGCAACAAATCTAGCGGCTGTCATGCCGCCTCCTTTTTTTTTGTGGTGATGGTGAATTTGGTGGTGATGGTATCACATTAGCGAGCATCATTCTTCTTTCTCCACATCCGGGAAAACCCGGGCTGGTTGACAGCTGGTTAAGATTAACCCTTTGAGAGAGCGGCCAGTATCGATGAAATGCATTTCATTCGCATGGAATTGAATTCTCAACAAGTTGCATTCTTATAACAAGTTTTCTTTACATAAACCGACGACGTAATAACAAAGCAAACGGGGCATTCGATTCCCCGGTCCGGATCTCTTTTCGCTTTTCGTTTGATTTGACGTCACTGGCCGTACTGGAGGGCACTCGAACACACACACACACGGACGTACGCACGCACCGGTGGTCCGGTGGCAGCAGCGCTCAAATTACTAATTAAAAATTTATCCACATCCACGATTGCAACGCGTGCGTGTGTGTGTGTGTGTGGTCTAGTTGGAGAAGTCCGATACTCGTCTTCTTACGATGATACGAGGCACAATGCACACTAAAGGGATAAGGATCCGTGGCCGAACCGACCGACCGACCGACGGGCCAAGCCCTTGTTAATGACTTTTCCTTCGTTCCCTTTCATACCGGTGACGACTCAGGCAGAGCAGTCCATCTTGCGAGTGCACCACCGATACACCTGGCAAGGGCCGGGTGTTAATGAGAAAAAAAAACCTCCCCCCCTAGTGGGGACGGGTTTTTGAAATTGGAAATTGAAGAACTCGCGAATACCCATTCCACTGTGCAAGCGGGCGGCGAAGGTGAATCAAAACCAATCAATCGAATTGATTTCACTCGGTAATCTAACCCACATGTGAGTCTGTTTGTGTGTGTGTTCTTGTGTTGGCACGAATATGGAGGTCGTGTAGAGTCTTCAAGCGACCAACAAAGACCAAGGTAACTCCTCAATCCTTGCGCGCGCGCAAAAAAAAAAACGAGGAACACAACCGTGAGCAAAGAAAATAATGAACTAACAGTAGGTTTTCATTATCTCAAAGCCGTGAGTGCGCTCGTATCGCCTGGAATACTTTCCATTCCTTCCAAGGGGAATAAGGTCACCGGGAACCACCTTTGGGATATCGAATTTCATCGAACGTCGCCGCCGCGGAGTTCAATTCTATTCAAACAAGGGGTTGGGTTCCACACGGTGTGACACCAAACGGCGGCACCACCACCGTGGACCATAATTGAAAGGATGACCCCCCCTGTCCCCTGTGCATTATTGCGTTTTACTTACTTGTAGAGGAGCTTCGGATCCATCATGCTGCTCAGAAGCGTGCTCATGCCGGAGGTGCCCGGTTTGGCGCTGAGATCGAGCGGTTGCTCCCCGGTGGCGCCCACCATCTTGGCGGCCGCCCCGGAAGGACTGATGGACGCCGTCGCCGACACTCCACCGGGCGTCGTGTCCATTGCTGAGGGCGAAAGTTGTTGCTGCAGCTGCGAATACCAGAGTGCTGTGAACGAAGCAAGAAACGAAAGGTTAGGGATGGATCGCGCCGGCCGCCGGAATCGCGAGCGGACACTTACGATTGTAGAGCTGGGCAAGATTTGGCAGAGTGTTGGCGGCCGACGCCGCCGCCGCCGCCGCCACATTAAACTGCGCCGCAAAGTTCTGCAACGAGGACAGATTCTGGGTGGCGCCCGCATCCCGCAGCAGGGCGGCTATCGTTTTGGCATTCGGTGGCAATCCGCCGGCACCGGCACCGGCACTCGGGGCCATCCCTAGCCGGGCACCACTCAGCAGGTTGGCCAACAGTTCCGGTTCGCTGCTTTCACTCGTATCGCTGTCCGATTCGCCGGCGAGTGCCGCGGCCGCCGCCGCCGCCGCAGCAGCAGCAGCAGCTGCAGCATTAGCATTTGTCACCGTAGCCTAAAGATCCGAGGAATCGAACGGTTACCGAGAGAGAACGATCGCGTGACAGCTGCTCCCGTCTGGGGGGTGCACTTACCCGTCGATTCAGTCCGATAATCCGATGATCGGTTTCGGTGCCCGGCACCGGGCCCGTTTCCGGCACCAGTTCGCCGGCCTCGTTGACCGTCAACAGTTTTCCGTCGACACAAAAGTAACACTTTTCCTGCGGTTTCCAGTCGATCGGTGGCGGCGGTGGTGGTGGTGGTGACGTCGCGGCGCTTCCGGACGGTTCGTCCTGCGTCGCATCACCTTTGTTATCGGGGCCACGGTCCTCCTCTTCTTCGTCCTCGTTATCCGTTATCGAACCGTTGCTGCGATGCGCGATCGTGTTGTTGTTGCTGTTGATGGTGTTGTTGTTGTGTGCCGTGCCGGTGTCCGGCACTGGAGGGGTTTTCCCAGTGCGGCCGGTGAGCGACCGGTGAGCGGCCATCGTGGCATCTGTTTCCGTCTGCTGCACGCTCCCGGCAGCAGCTGTCTCGATGATCGCAACGCTTTCTTTGTGACCTTCTATGGGAAGGTATGAACAGAGAGAGAGATCGAAGAGAGAGAGAGAGAGATCGAATCGGTGGTCCAGGAAATCGAGACCGTGCCGTGCCCCCCGAGCGGTGCCAAACCCTTACCCATCGGTTCCTGTTTGACGAGCGTCGAAGTCCGGCCGCAATCGTCACCAGACGTCGCCGCTTCTCGATTGCCCGGACTCCCGGACGGTGTCGATAGACGGCGGCGACGGTACGGCGACGGTGTTGTTGCCGTTTGCCGGGAACCGTCGACACCGGGGACGTCGACGTCCCCGGCGCACTCATCAACCTGGTGTTCCGGTGCGATCGAAGGAGACGCTGGCATCGAGGATCGTGTTGGTGTCGATGACGCCATCACGACGGCCACCGAACCATTATCATTGTGACCGTGACAGTTCATCGTCGTCGCCGTCGCCGTCGTCGTTGATGGTGATCGAGAGACCGAACGACCGGCGTCATCCTTGGCGTGCCGTGGTGAGCTAGCGCCACCCCCGTGGTGCCCCGACGAGGAGGAGTTAGTGTTAGTGTTCGTGTTGAAAGGTGAACTGCAGGGACTGGCGGAAGAGGCCAGCTTGGGGTCACCAGTCGAGGCCCCTAAGTCGAGCTCGCCCTTCGCACAGTGACCATTGCGTACGGCTGGAAGGGAAATAAGGGAGGAAAAAAAAAGCGGAAACGCGTTACTTGCCGCTGTCTGTTGTGTTCCGAGATCGAGATCGCGATCGCGCGTCGTCACGAGCGTCACGGGGCCACCTACCAATGGCCGTCGTCGTCGTCGCCATGTTTGTGTTGACGGGTTGTGTGGCGCTGGCGGCCGGTGCCGTTAGCACCGGAATGGCGACGCTCGTGGCCGCCACGAGGGACTTTTGGTCGATCATTTGGGCGAGCGGTTCTCCGGCGGCGGCGGCGGCGGCGACGGTGGCACCACCAACGTCGCCAGCGGTGAGCGAAAGGGCTGCGGCCGCGGTCGTTGGACCGGTGGCCACGGTGCTCATCAGCTGCCCACCCGCCTGCAGCTGAAGCTGAAGCTGTTGGACAGCGCTGCTGCTGTTGTTGCTGTTGTTGCTGGTAGTGGTGATGGTGTTGGCGACGATGGAGCTCGTTACCGTCGCCGTTGTCGTGGTGTCCCCGCTCAGCAGATCGGTTTCGGTCGTGTTGGTGGTGGTTGTTGTCGTCGTCGTCGTGCTGGTGTCCAGCAGGTTCAACTGTTGTCGCGTTAGCACGTCCTGATAGTGTTTCCATTTCCTTCGTCCCATCAATTCTTCAGCGACACGTTCCAGTCCTAGTATTTGATGGATTGGGAGAGAGAGAGAGAGAGACAAGAGAGAAGGGAGAGGTTTAGTCCACGCTGCGGCCATTACGTCATTTTGGACACATTCACAAGTGTGTTTCTGTGTGTTAGTAGTATATACAGACTGAGGTTAGTAAAGTGTTAGCGCGTTAAACGGGGAATCTCTACATTCTCGCCATCCTCAGTAGCCATAGCCACATCGCCGTCAGTCGGAATGTTAAAGATCGATCCGAAAGTCTTATTCAAGTCCGCAAAGGGTCCTCGACAAGCGTTCGCGCGTTTAATTACAAATTTTGCGTCCTCGCGCCCCGAGTCGGCGGCAGTCTGCCAGACTTTGCTAATCAATAATCATTTACCAATCTAGCAACCAGTGCCTCGCCGGCGTTTTGTCGTCACCCCGCGTGTGTGTGACGTCAGTACTAGACGATCAACACCGATGTTGACGCTTAACGATGGGGTTTGCTCCCCCTCCTGAGGAGGACCCTGACGTCCACCGTAGACGTGGAATTAATGTAACGTATCCGAGTGTGTGTGTGTGTGTTTTTTTTCTTCTTGCTTTTGTTTGTTCCATTTCATGTGCCGCCATCAGCACTAGTTTCACTGTAACCTTCTTCTCCTAGACCAAAAAGGGGATTTTAACTTCATCGCCTACTGAGCTCGCTGCTGGTCTAGGTTGGTCTAGGTCCCGGAGTAATAAGCAAGCAAGCAAAGGGTCCCACGAGTTCGGTTCAAAATCGTCCAATTGAGGCAAAAAGGCAGCAAAGTAGCTGGCAAAAAACACAAACAACCAACCCAACCGAACGAACTGAGGTGCTCGTGTAAGGTACCTCGCCTCGTTTGCGTTGCCCCTTCGTCTTCCTTCGTCCTTCGATTCTCTGTTTTCAAATTTTAATTACTTTCCGTTTCCGTATCCTACACCCCTCTTTCGATTGGCGCACTCCCCCTACTGCTGCTGCTTCTCCTTCTTCGTCGTCGTTTGGTTCTTCTTTTGCTACTACTACTGCTACTGCTGCTTCTTCTTAGCGCAGTTTGACGCCGTGGCCATCAGCACCATGGTAAGTATGGTAAGTAAGGCAATATGCACCATTGGATTGGCCGCACGCAATTTTGACCCATTTAACCCATTCGGTTAAAACAACGGTACCGGGAAGGAGGATAATAATTAAGGAAACTCCTCCCCGCTCCACACACTTCCACGATGCACCGAACCCACGACTCGACGGACTCGACGGAAAGGTCGTTCCAGGTTGAACCGTGGCCCCGCGGGCCGGAATGGATTTTTCGTCATTGGCCCCGGGGGGGTGCGATGGGTTGGTGGGTTGGTGGGGTGGAAATGGGTGGGATTTTTTTTGTCCTACCCCATGGCTCCGTTTTACAAAGTCGGTGCACAGCCTTCCCCTACCCTCACTCCACACACACACACACGCACACACTCCAGGAGGCACTCCAGCAACAACAAATTGTAACATTAGCCCTCCACATGTGTGTGTGCTGGTGCATCGTATATCGCGGGCTACTAGATGGCTGCCGTGGATAGTGCACGCACAAAAAACGCCAAAGAAGAAAAAGTCGAAGAAGCAAACGCACAGTAGGCTAGGGGAACGGGCCCCGGCAACGCGATGGCATCGACGCACGCATACAGGCACTCTCCATCACCACCACCGGCATTAATAGTAGTAGTAGTAGTAGGCCCTGTTTCATCATCCTTGCGTGCGTTCGCGATGCCCAAGTGCGTGCGTGCGTGCGTGTGTGCATGTCATTTACGCGTGGCCACCGTAGCATGGCCACGGGGTGAGGTGAGTGAATGATGGTCCAAAAGCGATGGTTTCACCCTCGCCAAATTCACGGTGCGTACGGGTACGGCCAGCCATCGGACCGGATCGGACTGAACCCGAGGTTCTTCCAAGAAGGAGGAGGAGGAGAAGGACGAAAATCCTAAACAGGCAAGGCAGGAAGAGGACCAGGAGGAGGAGAAGTACGAGGTGGTTCCTCATTTATGCGTAACAAGCACAAAGTGCGTTCGATCCTCCTTCATCCGCCATCTTTCACCCTTTTCCTCCTTCTCCTTCTGCTGCTACTGCTGCTGCCCCGGAACATTGCACTTGGCGTGGCGTGGCGTGGCGTGGCATGGTGCATCCTTGCACTCACTCCACACACACACACACGCATTTACGCACGCATGCACAAGGGCTCGCTGAACGCTGAAATACACGTTCGGCTCGTTTGCCAAATAATTTGCCTTTACATCCTTGCGGCCTCGAGGAACCTCTCGAGGGTTCGCACGCTGCGGCCAAATGTGCTGGCGTGGCATCCGAGGGGTGGTAGTGGTGGTGCTGTCTGTATTGGGCAGCGCCGCAAACCGAACCGAAACTGGACTGGACTGGACTGAACTGGACCGGACGGAACATACATAAGTAATAAATAGAAAATCGATAATGCATTTCATTATTTCAATATTAGTTTGCATTAAGCATTATTATTTCTGGCTCTGGCTCTGGCTTCAGCTAGCCAGCCAGCGGTCAAGATATGGCCACTTGCTTGGTGCCGTCTGTCTTGCCAATGGTGGTTTGGTTATTCCTGGACTACTTTTGCTATTGTGTCTTAGCAACCGGCAAGAAGGGAAAGCATTTCGGATTGTTTGCGTGCAGCTTTTACGATAATAGCTATTGTTCCTTCAGAACAATAAGTGGATGGTTTAAAACAAGCAGTGGTTGTTCTTATGGAATATAGAAGCAACGTTACATCAAACAAACCGAAAAGTAATAAATAAAGAATATAGAATAATAGATAAAGTATGTAAGATAAGGTGTTTAACTTCATTGCAGAGATGCCAAGTAATCGTAGTTGTTGATAACCATCAGATATTGATAACAACAGCAGCAGTACCTTAGCTAAGGAGCTAGCTGTTTAATAGTCAAGGAAAGGATTGCGATTGCGACGAAGACAAAAATCTTGCGACCCAGACCGATCGAATGCATCCCACGAATAACACTTCGTGCGTCGTTACGCACACGATAACGGGCAACGGCAAGGGGGGGGGGGAGGGTGATGCATGTTGCCTCCCTTAAGAGAAACGGGGGGTGTTTGGATGCAACGCCGGGAGCCGAATGTTGTGCCGAGCCAAATGACGCCAGCACGCGCGTATTTCTTCATCTTGTCACGCTCCGACTACGGCACCCGGTTCTCTATTTACCAGTGCAAACCAGTGCCACCCACTCTGGGTGGCCCGAAAACACCCACACGATGCACATTGTGCACACACAGACACACACACACACACACACACACACAGTAGCATCAGTATAAGATGCTTTCTTGTCCTCTTTCTCCTCCGATATGTCTCGAAAGTCCTTCAGTGCATGCAGCAAGGCAAAAAACAGTCAAGCCAAGGATCTCAAGGCCCAAGGTGGACGCAGGCCCAGGACAAGTCAGCACCAGTAGCAGGGAAGCGGAGTGGCCGAGAAAACGGGCAAGCAAGGGGTGAAGCAAGGGGGATTCGATTCTCGAAAATTGCATTTTCTGGCCAAACACAAACCAAGGTGTGCATCCTGATGCAAGGCCTTCTTGGACTTACGATAGAGTGAGAGAGAAAGAGAAAAGGAGCCTCGTTTCATTCTCACCCAAACTACTTGTCTACGCACACGGACACGCACGGCATACTACGATATGTGCATGAGCAAGCACACAAAGAAGACTATCGGCAACGAACGACATATTATCCCCTTTCACACCACACATGCCGCTTCAACGTGTTGTGCGTGCCTTGGACCTAATCCAGGGCGAACGGACGATAAAGACTCCTTCACTTCCTTCACTTCCTGCACTCCTCCTTCTCTTCCTCTTCCTCTTTGAGGCAACTTTCAAATCTTCGATCTTCGAAACCGAAAATTTCCATCTCCTTCATCAAGCCACCCAAACACACACACACACACAAACAGAGGCACACACGTACACGGCTCGACTCGACGGTCCTGGTGTGTGGTGTGCACCTTCCCAAGAATAAGAAGCCGGTTCGGTTCTTCTAATCCCAGAGTCTTGCTGGCTTGCGGGCTCCTTTCAGCTTCCAGGTTGCTCCTCTCGAAAAACCACAAACCAACGAACCAACGAGGCCTACTACGTCCGTCGACGTTCTTCTTCGGACTTCGGACAGCCCCTTCCCCGGAAGATGATGAAGATTAGAAACCGTACCTCCAATGAGGACCACCTCCTCCTCCGGAGGTCCTCCGCTCCCCGAAGAAAGTGCTCCCCATCCGCCGGTCCGGTGTACCGGTAGAGTGGAAAATCAAAGGACTCTAGCCCTGGCCACTGGACGACGACGGGGACGACGACGACCGTATGCACATCCTGCCAAGGCCAAGGCACTGCATCTGAGAAGAACAGGCCACCACCATTACCACCCCCCGGGGGCATCGAGGACCCGGAGTTCGGAGTCTTCTTCTTGTCGTCGTCGTCGTCGTCGTCGTCGTTGTAGGCCGGATCTTCGTCGCCCAATCGAACCGGCCCACACAAGACTCACATACCCACCACCCACCACCCACCACCGAAACCACCTTCTTCCCCCTTTCCACACGTACTACCGGCTGCTGGCGTCGCTGGCGCTTTACAATCTAATTTCGACTCCCCCCGGACTCCGCTCCCTCTCCCGCGCTACATTATTGATGCATCCGAAATGCATCCGAAAATTTCACTCCCTCCACCCCGGTTGACCGCACACACTCACAGAGTATGTACGACACACACACACACACGGACACACACACGGACACACCATCATCATCATCATCAGAAAGTGCAACGTTGGCTTTCCTTTTCGGTTTCGAGAGGTGGCGGTCTCCGTCCATTCGTGTCCGTCCTTCCTGCTCCATAATGTCGGCCATTTGCCCAAGATTGAAACAACGCTGCGTAAGAAGAAATGACCACTGGCCACCGGAAAAGGGGCGCACGGGAGGGGGTGCCAAGACATTCAGCAACCGACGGACGACGGAGAGGTTTTATTCCTGCATTGTTTGCAGCAGTACGAGTGCCCTGTTGGTGGTGCTGGTGTCCTGGGGGGGGCATCGTGGGGTTGTTGCATCGTGAAGAAACCACCCCCTAGACCAGCCCGACCCCTGGAATGGGGCATTATGTGCGTTAAGTCTGTGTGTGGTGGGGTCTTTTGCCGGATAGTCCGGATAGCCGGTCAGAGAAATTCGAAGAAACTCACGACGCACAAAGACATCGATTTCGGTTGCCAGCCAGCCAGCCAGCCAGAGGGTGGTATCGTCGGTCGGTCCGGTGCGTTGCCTGTCTTCTTCTTATCGGACAGACAACGGAGGGAAGCAGGATGGCGGTCATCGAAGGACTCGGCCTGCAAAAGGGGTGCAGGGATGTGCAGAGGACTTCGTCTTCGATAGTGTGTGCGATTGTGTAAATAGCATCGTCGTCGCCATCGTCGCAGTTTGGGGTGGTATTGGGGGGTGGGTAACCGATGCAGGTGGGTGTGTGGAGTGGCCGGTATAACCGGTAGCCGGTGGGCTTATCTACATCGTCCACATTTGGGGTTCGGAATGCAATTTTCGGAAGAGATCAACCAACGAGCCTGAACGGAGAACTGAGAGTCTCTGTCCGTGTGCATGTGTGTGTGTGTGTGTGTGTGTGTGTGCAGGAATGCGCAAATGTGTATTTCCCCCCCGTAGATGTGGATCGTAGTAGCCAAACGACTTTCCGAAGCAGCCGAAAATCCTTATCATAAACATAATAACATGTTTGCTGCAAGCGTGCTGCAAACGTTTTACACACACAGATACACACACACACACACGCACACACGCACACTGAGCTGCATATCCATAAATTATTCGGTAAATTCGAACCCCGAATCCCATCCTCCTCTTTCACCACCTTACAGCCCATCCTCAAGGTGTAGATTGTGTCCGGGAAATGGGATCCTGGCCGATGGAAAGGAAAGGAAAGGAAAGGAAAGGTGTTGGTTTCCGTTTCGACGATTGCGAGCATTGCATCTTGAAGAAAGGTCGGCTAAGGGTAAGGGACGGTGAGCTGAGCTGGCGGTTGTTTGCGGAGTGAGGGAGGGTCAGGTTGCGGTTTCCTTGCCAATCGTCCAGAGGTCACCGGAGTGGGGAGGGGAGGGGGTTATGCACTTCGCCTTCTCTTTCCCTTGTGTGCATTCGTCTCGCTCGATTCGGTTTTCGTTCGATCTCGACGTGTGTTGGTCGCTCCGAAAATGTGATTAGCAATGGGCGGAGTGGTCGAAGTAAAGGGGAGCGGGATGGAGTGGAATGAGACGGAGACTTCCAGCTGGGACGTCCTTGTGTCAACGTCCTGTGTAATCTCCTGCTTGCCCTTACGATGGACGGTCGGGAGGAGTTGCTTCTTTTCGAGCTCCAAGACACAAAGCAGGCTATGCTTCTCTGTATGCGTACATGTGTTAGGCATGTGTGTGCGTGCGTGCGTGCGTGCGTGTAATGGTGTGTTCCTTCGGGGGGAGCTGGCTTCTTGTGACTCGAATGAATTTTGTAAATTTCGGCACCAACCGGAACACCCAAAGGAAATGGACAACCTGACAGGCAGTAGGCCTGCAGCAGTGTAATTGGAATTCGAATTGCACATATGTGTCAGTGGCTGCCGATGAAAGGTTCTCATTTCTTGGTTGCCAACTAAGAAGGAGCCCTTCTTGCGCAAATGAACTTCATAACCACGGGTCACCGGTTTCGGTGAAGCAATAGAAGGAGAAGGAAGAAGGAGAAGTCACAACATTCCTCCTGTTCTGGCTCGCCGTCTCGGCCGAAACCAGCCCCCTCCACATGACGATGGCCGCGTCTTAGGAATTTAAACCTTTCTTCTGTGGAATGTGTTATTGAAGCAGCTCTGGCTGGTGCTGGCGACAATATTTCGTTTGCTAATCGATCCCCGATTGCCAATCGTCTTTTCTTCGTCCATACATAAGATGCATTGGGTTTGGTTTGCAGCAGCAGCAGCAGCAGCAGAGACATTGTTGTGGTACTGCTAACTGGAGGGGAGGGGGGCACAATGCTGCTACAGGATCAAGGGTCAATATTTCCATTAAATTTCATAATCCTTTACAGGAGATACACACTGAGAAGGAATGTAATTTTAAGGGATATCTTAAGAGCTGCTATTTCTACCAATACTCCGATCCATTTGAAATTGTCGAGAGATTAAGATAGAAAAGGTTCCTTCCAAATGCAGTTTACAGATTTTTTCTTCTTTCAAATGCAGAATCTCAGCAGCAAATGGAGATGTATCTCACTTTTTTCTTACCATCATTCAAATTTTGTCTCTTTTTTATGCAAACGTTAATGTGTAATGTGTCAAATTGTTTACGCTTCGTGGGATGCGTGGGTTTGAAATATTAACAGCTGTCAGTCCGATATTCGTTTTTCCTCTTTTTTTTCGACTTTGTCGCAATTATAAAGGTATCCTTATATGGGAAGTTAACACTCACTATGCACACTATGACCATATTGATAAGAAAGCATTTGCAAACAGCTTTTACGCTTCGCTTAAAGATCCGTGGATCATATAATTTTTTTTTACAGAAGCGTTAATAATTTGACATTACATTTTCGGTACGAACGTTGAGTTTCAAATAACTTTAGTTGCATTCTTATGGCCCGGCTTAAGGATACTGTGATAGCAAACTGTTTTACCTGTTTACAGATAAAGTTGTGTTTGTTGAAATATCAACCAAATTATTGGTCTCTAAAATCCCAAAACTAACGAGTGCGTCCGATAAAATGTGCTTTGAAGTAACAATTTTGCAGCTTGTTATCAACCACAACCACAACCACAAAGCGAATGCGCGCCACGTGCCGAAGGCCCTGCTTTGACATTCATAAGGAGAGACACATTCAGCCCCAAACCCCCCGGATGGCAAGGAGAGTAGTACACACCATATTGTATTGAATTTCGAAACACATACGCTGGGCCCTGGGCGCTGGGACGCCACGTACGGGCGGTCCACTCCAAACTTCACTTCTTCCTTACGCACCTGACGCATCGTCCAACCACACGTCTTCCAGTGTCTTATGTCAGTTCAGTTTCCGCAGAGAAAATTGCCGTATGGGAGGTGGGAGGCATTGTTCGGAAGGTGGCGTGTGAGTGATGTGCAAGTTTTAGGCTGTTGTGTGCACACACACACACACACACACACACACACACACACACATCACACATCTGCACATGCACCTCTCTCTCTCTCTCTCTGTCCCGGTTTGGCATTACCGAATGCATTTTAATAGAGTTTCTTCGCCAGCTGCCAGCAGCCGGCCAGTGAGGAGGACATATAAATCGGGGGTGGTGTTGAAGGGCTGGTCCGTCCGTCTTACCCCGTTACCCGGCTTCCCGGGCAGCCTTTCAACCAAAATTCCTTGAACTGGAAACTGGAGTGAGGAGGACGATATCGGTCGATGATTATCGGCTTCGGGAAGATGAGCCATCCGGTAGCCGCAAGACAGGATCACCGGGTACAGTAGTATCCGAGAAAAGGGGAGGTGGATTTGTGTTCAAATAAGAAACCCCCCCCCCCCCCATACCAGGGACCATACCATGGGGCCATACCAGGGACCATCTCTAGGGTTTGAGGCCAGCAGAGACATAAGAACGGCTGAAGGCTTCGGTCGAATAGTTTCTTATTATGCCGGGGAAAGCTCGTCACAAGAGGCCCGGGAATCTGCTTTCTTCAAATCGAACCCTGGTGCTGGTGCTGCTGTTCCAGCAAAACCGAAGGGATCGCAACTTCCAACGCATACATTCCCTGAACCCGAAGCGCCGCCTCTGGTCTGCATCTTGGGCAGCTGTTGGCATCTTGCAAACGGAGCTCGTATGTCGGTTGCTAGGTTGCTTGGCTGCTTGGATGGAAGTGCGTAAGGAAGGCCCAAAGACGAGCCCAAGGCCCGGGGACGCCAAGATATAATTTAAGACTGGATGTGGATACTGGCCACTACTGGCCACTGGCCGTCCGGGTACCCACCTTCTCTCTGGCAGCCATTGAAAGGGTATCGGAAGACATGCATAGTTTACAAGGAGCAATTAGATTTGCACCGGGGCTCCGATGGGCCAAGTCGGTAGTCCGAATTTGCTATCCCGGACCAGGTAAGGTCAGTGTATGCATTTATGTGTGTCCTATGTGCTGCTGTTGCTGCTGCTCTGTCTTTGGTTAGGTGAGATGTCTTTTTAAAATCGAAATTAATGAAATTTCCAACAAGCTGCAGTGCTGCTGGTATTGGTTAGCAAACGTCTTCTTAATTGAAGACGATGCAGACGTGTCTTGTGAGATTTTCCTTGTTCCAAGATGCTCCACTTTGCAGCCATCCCGGACACGGACAGTGCACCATTTCTGTACGATAAGGTTTTTGGAGAACCTCCTCAACCCCGATCACAGGGTTGCTAGCTCGAGACGTCCGTTTAGTCAGGAGGAGACGGAGGTGACCTGAGAACGGACCGGAGTGGTACCGGTCGGTGTGTACGGTTTGATGTGGTTGGTTTCTGTAATAAATACCGATCATAACACACACACACACACGCACACACCCTCGATCATCAATCAATTCATGACGATCCAAGTAGGTGTAGCTTCTTATTGATTCGTATAGAACCTCTTCTTGGAGCTGCGTCATTCCGGTTCCTTATCTACCCTTAAGATCATCTGAAGGTTGAAGGCACTATTCTTTAGATTTCGTTGCCCATCATGCACACACACACACACACTCAGTCGCACGCACATGCATCTCAATAAATCTACATTATCTCCCAGGACGGGCTGTGGTGCCTGTTCACCAACGAGAAACTTCGGTTACCACAACCGGACAGCCTCCTTCGATCCAGGCTCCTAGTATCCTTTAATTTCTATTTACCCTGAACTCAACCAGCCAGTCAGGTCTAGGTAGGCCTTTGCATGTGTGTGTGTGTTGTGGGGAAATTTCAAGAAAATAGAAATGCCAGGGCCTATAGGACTCGAGATGGCC
This sequence comes from Anopheles darlingi, assembly GCF_943734745.1. Lineage (NCBI taxonomy): Eukaryota > Metazoa > Arthropoda > Insecta > Diptera > Culicidae > Anopheles > Anopheles darlingi. Next base: position 35,697,847 of record NC_064874.1, read on the forward strand.
GGGTCCGGTTCTTGGATCCCGGGTTCGGGAAGAAACCAGAAGAAGCTTCTTCAAAATATTATGCCTCAGACTATCGACCAAAGATGCTCTTCTTCCATTCCAATTAGGTTGTATCTATAACGATGCATCTGCTCGGTTGCCATAGGATAACGGTGTGTCCCTTCACTCCTATGCGTGTGTGTGTGTGTGTATTGCATTCTGAAAATCATCGTCGATAAGGCTCTTCCTGCCCTCGTTTCCCCCTTACCGCAACACTTTCGGACAGTTTTCGCACAGCAAGTGCGGCCAAAGCCAAGAAAGTCGTAAGGCGCCACCAGCCACCACACAGTCAGGACTCCGCAACCTACGAGTGTGTTCCTCACCTCTCCCCTATCCCAGTGTCAGGTGCAGATACAAAGGACGAAGTGCACTAAGGACTGCTGTACCTTTTGCCTCGATGCGCCTTAGTCTCAGCATCAAAAAACCACTCACCAGCAGACCGACCGGCACAGATGCATATAAGATGGGAAATGGGACCGGCTTAAGAATTCATTTCGTATGTGTTGTGCACGTGCGTGTGGCCTGTCTGTGTGTGTGTGGTGTGTGGTTGAGGCTATAACCATGGTGCAATCGAAGCAACCGAACGTCCGAAGACCGAAAGATTAGCTCGAGAAAGATCCTCAAATTTCGCCCCGAACATCTTACACAAGACTGACCTTTCCCTTCCCCTGACCGGACCACACCGTAGGCCGAAGACGCCTCTCATGCATACCGTATCGGTCAAATTTTATGTGCTTCTGGCCTCTAGAGCTCTTGCTCTCTCTCTCTCTCTTTCTCTATTGCACTCTGTTCAGCCACAGGTAATACCTAAGGTCCTGCCGCGATAGGAGGTAGAGGAAAAGGGAAGTGACCGTAAGAGTGCGTCAGTCGGCCCCCCCCACCTTGGCCAGATGAACCAAGATACGGACGTACGCACGTACGCACCCCACACGTATTGACCACCGGTGCATCGTCTCTGCTGCTCTGCAGGAGGAGCAGCAGCAGCAGCATCTAGCATCTGGAGAGTCAGCAGTTGAGTCTTCGACCTCGCTCTCCTCATCGTCGTCCTCATCGTCGTCATTCTTCCCGGGATTCTGCATCCCGTAGGAAATCGAATCCTTAATAATTTTCTTAAACTATGCCGTTGGATCATCTTCGTTCCGGCATTCCTCTTCTGCACAACGAGATCCCGACAGCAGCATCGGGGGGAGGTCTTTTGTTTGGCTGGATTCCGGGTCCTTCCTGGGGCTGGGGCTGGGGCTGGGGCTGGCCAGATTTCACCTCCAACTAACCAAGGTTCAAGGTGTTGTGTTGCTTCCTGCTCCTGAACGGATTATGACTCCGGTGCAGGTGCAGCAGCAGCAGGTTCTGTTCTGGTCGTACGGCAACCAAATAGATTCACCTTCTAGTGGGGCGTGATTTTGGCCACCGGGAGCAGTGGGTAAGCGGAAGCGATGGGGGAGACAAAAAAGGGGGTTTAAGATGAAAAAGATGGCTTCGGTGCAATAATCTTTTATCTTCGGGCGCTTTTCCTTCTTTCTTCCCCAAAAAAAGGCGATGCATGTACTATACTGTACATGATGCACTCGATGCTACCCTTATGCCACCGAATCCGGATCCTGGGTGTTGCATTTCGGGGTGAACCGTTACAGAGGGGGAAGCCTCCCTTGTCCTTATCGATGCATTTAAGATTCATCGATCGAGCGAGCGAGCGAGCGAGGGAGCAAGAATCAAAAAGAAGTGCACCCGACACTCTCGGTCGAAGATACTTTCGCCGGATGCCACCTCCGCAAGCGTCTTGCGTCGTCTTACCTCCGGTACATAGTTTCGCATGAGACGCACGAAAGCGTGTTATATACTCTGTTGGTCTCTTTAGCAAGCTTTAGCCAGTAGCCAAACTTACTGTCCCTTCCCCTTCGCTTTTGGTATTAATTAATCTTCTATCTAAGCACATTTAATAAATTCGGAATCGATCCGGAGGTTTTTAATTAAATCCCAAAGTTATTCCAATACCTTCCAAATAGGGGTGAGAAAAGTTAAGCAAATACAAAAGCGTAGATAAACCAAATCCGAATTAAACTGACGTGACGCGGCGCTCGGTTTCATCGGAGGGACATGGTATCGATTTTTTTTCGTTGTTGTTGTTCGCTTTTCTCGAATGGTCGAAAGGGGAAGAGTAAAGTGAGGGTAAAGAGTGCACACGGTGCAGGGTGCACCCACTCCTGCTTCGGATTGAATACAAAGGTGCCAATGGCAGGACAGAGCAGCAGCAGTAGAACCACGAGCTGGGTTATGGGTTCGCGTTTTTCCCTCCCTTCGCGTTCGGTCGAGTTTTTCCTGCATTTTTTATTTTCGGTTTTCCATTCCATCTATTGCCCCGGGGCCAGGGACGTGGGAAGGAGGGCCAGGTAATCCCCGAATGCAGACGCCTCTCACCACCCTTCACCCAAACTCTTCCCTCTTCCGTCGCTTCCTCAACAATGGCACTAAGTTGCTTAGTTTTACACCCTTTTTACCACAGTGTCGTAGGTCGCTTATTTGAACGGAGGGAGTAGTGCTCCGTATTAGGTGTTAGTGGTAGTGGCATTTGCCTTAGATGTGGCAGTAGGTGGCGATGACGCCGCCGACGCCGCAGCCGAATGTCGACCAAAATACCAGCGAACCGAACGTCGATCGATAGAAAAATAGAGGCGCGAATGGCGGAACATGGAATGGTGGTTAGCTGCTCGTGGCCCGCTCGTGTCCTCTGTCTGGTCGATCCGGGTGTGCATTAGTTATTTAGAGTTTTATTTTTCAAACCATACGAGATAATTTTGCGATGCGAAACATATTGCGTGGTGGTTTGTTTTTGCCAACGCGATGCTACATAACATGTAAATCATTTTTATACTACTTCGATATCATAAGTCAGTGTACATGTTTCTTATTTATTAACTGGAATGAGCATTAAGCTCCCCCTAAACGGCGCCAATTGTTTGTCAAATTAAACAGGGTTCTAGTGTACGTTTGCCAACCAATTTGCTCGATAGTAGCCGCAACTAACAACAAATCGAGAACGACAAAAATTTCGTTTGCTGTATGAGCCTTGTTTGCGCGATATAGTGGGCGCAACAAATGTTTGCCGTAAAGTCTTAGTAGGCTGCGACCTTTCAAATGGTAGTGAGCAAAGATTTTTTTCTCAAAACTGAGTCTTTGAACTCTGCCGGTTGTAAACGAAAAGAACGTATGGAGAGTTTCTTTTTCTTTTATTGGTCACTCTCCTTTAATCATTTATTCTATCACAACCCAACAGTTTTACCTTGGGATTTGCCTTTGCGATCTGAACAAGAGTAGACATTTAAAATTGTTTGACCATCTCGTTGTTTGGCGAACAATTTGCCCATGTATGGTGGTCTTTAAATCTGTTGTTGCTAACGAGTAGCCAAGAACTGATCTGTTGTGACTACTTGATTGAAGAAGTACCCGTCATTCGAATGCTAAAGAACGTTTCCTACCATTTTCTTTTACAAACACTCGGCATTATATCGACATTTGAACTAAAAACAATCAATCAACATCAATCGATACACAATATAATGAAAAAACCCAGAATAACCAAAAACGAAACAAGAGTGCTAGTAGCATTACAGCTTAGAACAAACGAACTCAATGGAATGCGTGAAAAACACATGGTGTGGTGGTGACTGACGGGAACATGGCTAGAGCGCGACACACACACACACACGGCGCGATGCAGGCACCCCTGGTGCCTGAGTATCGGCACAGGCAATCCACCGCCAGTCGCCAGATCCAGCGGGACGGGGCTGATAAAAAAAGAAAGGTATTTTAAAATCCCCGGGATTCTGCATCGATGAGGCATAAATATTTCACTCTGTCATTTATATCAATTTTGCATGAATGTTTTTACAAATAATGATAGGATAATAAAAGTGTGCGCGCCTCGCGCTGCACTGCATTTAAGAAAGAGAGAGAGGGCAGCAGTAGCAGCAGCAGAGAGAGAGAGAGAGAGAGAGAGAGAGAAAAGAGCGGTGGATAAAAACATAACGTTAGCTGCTCAAGCGTGAACACACGTAAATCGTCCTCGTGGTTGGGGCGCGGTGCCGTGTGGCCATATCCATATGTGCAGCATATATGATGCCTGCATTTATGTGTGTGTGTGTGTGTGAAGTTGCGGGTTTCCGGCTCTTACTCCTTCTACTCTTCCTCCTCTCCGTTCCTCCGGTTGCAGTGCAGTGGATGAATGAGGACATCTTTTCGTCTGCGTTTGAAAAATATCCCTTTTTCGAGACAGACCACCCGGCGTCTCCATCCATGGTGGAAGCAACCCCCTCCCGTAGTGGTGCTGATGAAGCACCAGACCACCTCCTGGGCTGTTGCCCTCCGACACCTCCGGCCCAAAAGAGGGCCCTAAGGGTGGCTCATTTTTAATTTACGAAAAGCTGAAATTCGTTTTTGGATTCTGAAATTCAATTTGTTGCGTGGTGCGGGACGGGACGGGACGAGAGGGGCGACCGTTGAGGGGCGTTGATTATCCCTCGAACATACTGGAGGGACACGCGGTGGTGGTGGTGCTGATGGCTGGACGATGGTCATAATTATGCTTCTCCACCGCGCCGCGCACACACCCATCCGTCCTCATCATCCCCAAACCCAATAACCACTCCCCTGGTACTCCCGGGTGTGCAAATATGTACTGGTGCGTATTGGTTTCGTGATTTGGTTCGAGCCCGAGTGTAAGGGAGGGTAAGGTGTAGAACGGAAAAAAATAAATACAACCCAACACAGCGATAAAAAAAGGCCCATCGATCGCCAAAGGCACACCAACATACATGCATACATACGTACACACATACATCTGCCCCCTATCCCGCCTCGAACCGAGCTAATGCACGCTGCACATGCACATGTCGGTGGCGTTGGTGGCGTCGGTGGCTAGCCTGACAACCGTCGACCAAAGGAAAGGAGGTGGCGGGGGTATGTGCGAACCGAGGGTGGTGTCCCTCCCCCCCCGTCATCACAGAACGGAAATGGCGGCAGTAATGGCTGTCGAATTATGTGAGTCGTGAACGGGTGAACCAAAAAAAACGAAACGAAACGAAACGAAGCGAATAAAAAAGAGAAAAAAAAGCGCTGGCAACATACGACAGAGCTAATGGTAGTGCATCGGAAGGGTGGAAAAAAAGTCCTACACTTTTGGAGGCCCCAAACACACATACACACATACACACACACACACATGTGCTCTCTCACACCCACCCAAAAAGGGTGGCGCTCATGTATGAAAATGCCTACCCCCGGCCTCACTATTTCCATCACTCTTCTCTCCACTCCGTTCCTTTCGTTCGTTCGTTCGTTCGCTTTTTAATGACACCCTCCTGTTTTTGGTTTTCTCATTCTCTCTCTCTCTCTCTCTCTCTCTCTCTCTCTCTCTCTCTCTCTCTCTCTCTCTCTGTGTTATGTATGTGTGTGGTTTTTTTCCCCCCCGCATCGTTTGCCGCTTCTATGATGCAGTTAGCTTTGACAACGTTGATGGGTTCGCAGCACACGTGTACCCGGTTGGATGAGCGGATAAGCGAGTCACAAACATCATCGCCGCCACGTTGGCTAGAATCAGCGCAACCAAAGCAACCGGGGCGTTGCGAGGAAGGAAGGAAAAAAAAGATGGCTGCAGGACATCGGAGGAAATCGATTTCGAATATGGGTTTTTTTTTTGTGTAAAAATCCAAACAACAACCTGAAAAACATGGAAAAGAGAACAAACCTTCTAATAGACAACAACGGGCATTAGGTGTATTGTGTAAACATATTATCGGGACCATTCACCACCAAATTGCAGCACCGCTCGGTGGTGCTTCCGCGGTTCTAACATTGCATTACGTAGCGCACTAGCGCTCAGTAAAAGGGCTCAAGGAAAACCCGTGGAAGTAAGGATGCACCTTCAACCTACACGAAATGTAGTGGCGTGGTCGTTACCGGCGCGATCCCTCCCCCCAAACCCTGACGTCATGCTTGGTGTGTGTGTGCTGGGGGTTTGGGTTATTTGATTAGCAGTCAACGTAACCACAACCTTGCCTAACATTTGCATGCACAGCGGTAATGGGCCAAGAAAAGGGTGCGCCCAGGACAGTTCGGACCAGAGGACGCATTCGATGGGGAATGCGACAAGAGAACCGCGGCCACACTGGGGGGGGGGCTTGGTTTGGCGGTTATGGAGGCGCATGGTTTTTTTTCCTTTAATTTTTCTCTTATTTCATTATTTTTCGAGGCAAAAGTTTTCGACGATTTAGTCTAAACGGTTTAGTCTAAACGTACGGCTCGTCCGTCCTTATATATGTTTAAAAAAACGGTTTAGTTTAATACGTCAAAAGGTTGTGTGGTTCAAAGCCAGTAGTAAAAAGGTAAGTATAAAATTGAAAGAATGCAAAAAACAGGAAATCATCGAATTCTATGAAAATATTGATAAGCCAACGCTAAAGGAAAGGAAAATCTTTTCTTCCATCTGACTATGTGTGAGTGAGAACCCACGTGGTGCATACAAATGCAGGAAGTGATGAAAATGGTCTGCCATCCAGTCCTCCGTCGCTTGGCTCAATTCTTATTCAACATTTGCACGACGCAACGACGACGGTCTACGACTCGGGCGTCCGTGACGTCCATTGCAGGAGTGCTGGCGGCCTGCAGCTTATTGTCGCTTATTTTAAAGTGGCATTTTCTGGCATTATTAACACACCTTTGCTTGGTGCTGGTGCTGCGGCCATTTTTTGCAGAGTCAAGGAGAGCAAAGTAGCCTCAGGAATAGTCTCGGAATTAGCCGCATTACACATTTTCCAATGGCTACTTCGTTGAAATCAAGAAAATTATCGTCGAGAAAATTTTATCATTTACATTCTAACGATGCATTCGAACAAATATAAGGACGAAGCGCAGAAAGTAAATCAATTCCACCAATTCTTCTCTGCTCCTCCAACAGCGTCTCTCGATATGCAATCAATTGCCAGCACTCATAATCCTGCATTCCAGCACAAAAACTCGAAACCATCTCGAGCCGTTTGAAACAAAGAAGCTCCCGGTTAAGCTAGCTGGACAAAGAGACAAGAAGCAACCAACCAAAAGGGCAGACGGCAGTGGCGATATGACGCGTGAATCAACATTCGCCACCACCCTCCCGGGGGGAGGGGTGGTTTGGTCTCGTGTCACGTCGCGGGCGCATCCAATTCACGAAAATAGAGACGCGATCGGGCGAGCAAAGGCGCGAGCAATCGAGCGACAACAATGGACCAAATGGCCATCAATCTAGGAGGAGGAGGAGGAAGCGAAGGTCGACTTTGTGGCGCGAATGGGCCTTTGTCCATCTCGGTAGTCGGACTGCTCCTCCAATAAAGCCGCTAACCGCCGACCATGATGATGAGCGAAAACGCGAATTGAGGAAAAAAGGTTGTTTGCGAAACGGACATTTTACTTTTCTAAAATGCCTTCCTTATGCCGCCCGGATAAATAATCCAAAATGGTGCAATGCTATGGTATGTGTACGTGTATGTATGTGTGTGTGTTGGTGGGTTGGATTATATTCTTTTTTTCTTCCTTTTTTCCATTTCATCAACCCTCGCGTTCCCTCCTTCCTTCCCCCGTTCCGTTCTCGCTTCCGTTCATTTCTCGCTTTTGCACGCATTAAAAAATCAATATTCAACCCCTTATTTGGTCAGCATCAGGTTCTGTTCTGGTGTGCTGGGTGGTGTTTTCCCCCGTGGGGGTAGTACCACCACCACCGCCACTGCCACACGTTTGCACCACTCGGACTCGGACCGTTTTTCCCTTTTTTTCTCATTTTTTTGCTGTTGTTGTTGCTGCCGCTCATTTTATGTACTCTCGTCCCCGGGTTGTTTTCCGACTGCGTGATGGCGCTGTCCATTGCTGGCTGGCATGCTGGTTGTCCATGTTGTGCTTCAAAAATCAACATAATTTATTCATTTCCCATCAGGTTTTTTTTCTCTCTCCCCCCACCGGTCACTCCCTAACCCTCCGAGAGCTACATCCCCATTCTCCCGATTGAATCCATCACCGGATCCCGGGCGCGGATTGCGATTGGTGTGTGAGTCGCTGACCCGTCGCTGTGGCATCCACATTCCACTACCAGTGGTAATGCGTCGTTGCTGCAGCTTCCGAATCCTGGAATGATGTTTCTGGTGGGGGGGTTGGAAAAAAAATGCACCACCAGATCGATCTCGACAATGCTGCAATCATTTCGTAGAGCCCTCGCGGGTTAACAACTGCAGAATAAACTTTTATTTTACAAAACCATCATCAAACCTCTCGGTTATAAATTTGAAAAAGAACCTTTTGCTAATAAAACAAATGCCATCTCGAAAGCAACCCCGGTTAGAAGTGAATTTCCCATCACGTCACCGTCCGTTACGTTTCCGGGGAGCACCGGGAGAAGATCCCTAGCAAGCTGTGACCATTATGGAATTTACAAAATCCACGCAGCCTACCAACCATCATCGCTTCATGGCGTGCTTGATTTTGTTGGCGAGTTTTGTGCCTTGTTTTTTATTCTCTCCTGGCTCACGGCAGGAGTGGCAAAAGGTGGCAAAATATTAAATACAAAAAACCTCCAAAAAAACGAAACCCACGACGATTTGTCTGGCAGTCGGTCGCACCGCGAGCGCCGACCTAGTGAGGTTTTGTTGGGCGTTTTGCAGTTCGCCCTTTTTACGCAAGGTCGAGGACGCCATTTGTTTTTTCGTTTTTTAAAAAAACCGGAACGCCGGCGAATGCGCGATTTTTACTGCGCGGCCCCTGCGGGATTAATGCTTGCTACATCCACGGGGTGGTTTGGGGATGGGGGGGATGCCGTTTGGTCAACGGTTGCGCCTGCTGGCGGTCGTAAGCGACGAACCAAATTGATTATTTGCGACTCGCACCCGTAGTCGTGGTGCGGTCAGTCTGTGTGCTCTGCACCGTGTGTGTGTGTGCGTGTTGTTGCACACACGCACATAAAAGACCGTATGTATGTGGTGCCATTTGGTAATGCATTATAGAAAAATTATACCGATAATGTGTTTTAATGCCGGAACACGGGGACCGAAATGTACAAAATGGAGAGCAAGAAAAAAAAAAGCAGGAGGGAAAAACCTGAACAAACAAATGTGGCAGTCGCAGGATGAGGAACATATTTATATAAAATGCCGACCACATACACACACACACACACAGGCGCACATACGGGGTGCCCCCAACAGCCGGTGCCATCGTTGGCCTTGCCCGGGTATCAAAAATCGACAAAATGTTAAATAATCCAATGCATATCCACACACACACACCACACTGATGCGTGTTCCAGCAGCCGTCGACAGCGGAGTGTTGTGCATATAAAAATGAGTCCGTTCGTGGTAGTTTCGTTTTTCGTTTTTATTTTTCCACCACGCCACCCACTCCTACCCCCAATCAACCTCCGGCATAGACTTTTTGGTGGGGCGTTGGACATATGGGGGAGTGGTTGCCGCCCGACAAAAAGGGAAAAAAAAACCATGGATGCATTTTTGCCTGCACCAAATCCCCAGCGCTGGCGGCACGAGCACGAAAACCATTACAATGACGCCTCGCACGCACGCACACATCTGCATCCTCATTAAGCCATCATCATCATCATCATCAGCATCAGCATCATCATCACCATCAGCGCACACAGTTTGGGCCTCGGTCATCGGACTATCGAACGAGATGAAAGAATTCGCAACGACATGAGCATGAGCGGGGAGAGGATGGTGAAAACTGAAAATTCGCTTTAAATCCAGACGCCTGGACTGTCCTTGAGAAGTCCCAAGAAGAAGAAGTAGAATACAGAAATCTGAAGAAAAAAATCCGGAAAAGCAGACGGCTTGCAAGAACGAGCGATTTGTGAAAAATGAATTTTTAATCGAAGATGATATTATCGCTGCGCGTCGCCTCTCTGGACATTATTCATCACCGGTTCCACGGATGCGCAGGAAGAGGAGTAAGGGCATGTATCCTTTGAAAGGCGAAAGGACGATGAGACGAAGAGAAATAGAAGCGCGTATTGATTGCCACAACGAAGGGATAGGCAACGGCCGATACGAGATGCAGCATTTTGCTTTTTGGGGGCGACACACGAGATAGGAGGATGCATGCGTGCACGCACACGTGTCCGTGCGTCACTATCTGTTTGTGTTTGTAAAAGTATTTTATTTTCCAGCAGGATATACAACGTACCGTAGCAGCGGAACAGAATGCAGCGCAGAGCAGAAGGGGAGAGAAAATAATACAACAAAAAAACGCCCCCTCTATCATATCCAGAGCGGCCATCGCCAACCCAGGATCGCAGTCTGGGCTCCCCCTGGGTGGTCCGGTGGTTGAGTCGAATGAGGTGCCGAGAGAGAGAAAAAAAAGCAAATGGTACATACATGCGCCATTGCAACATGTGCATTTTTCGGTACATAATATGCCGCCAGATACGCGCCGGGTGCTGGGGTGTTGTGCACGTGGCCCTCAATGAGTGGGAGGCAAATGAGGACCGATTGCGGATTTCGGTCCATCACGGCAGGAATTTTTGGGTTTGAGTTCCCGTTCCCTACGACTATCGGCTATCGGCTACTACCCCCCGAGGAATGGCCGCTGTTTAGTACCAAAATTATTTCACGCATTTATTCACGGATACAAAAGGGGGAAGAAGATGAGAAGGGGAGAATGAAGGGTGGGATGTTACATAGAATATGCTCCCCCGAAGGGAGGGAATTAAAAACACTGTGTAGTAGTGCCAGAGTGTGTGTAATGGAAGGGAAGTTTCTAGAAAATCGCAGTTTAGCATTTTACTGATTGTACCAGCACTTACAGGATAATTTAAAACCTAAAAAATCGGCTTCATTACGATGGAATCAATCTATTCCTTTATTAATTAACATTTGCACCAATGTTGTATCTTTTATGTAAAGCATCTGGCGTATATCTTCTGTAAAAACACGAAGCTCCTCTCTGTAAATTGTCTCATCCAGAAACAATTTTTCCCCCCAAGTTAACTCCTTTTGTTTTGAAACTATCATAACTACCCAATGTCGTCCCTACAAATAAATTTTTCTTTTGCTTTAGCCAACAAAATTATCTTAACCAAGGGAATCGTGCATAATACAAAATTTGGTGCGTGTAGAAATATTTACCAAGCAATATTTTGAGTTTTCTACAATTGATTGAATCGCTCGCAAAAAAGGCAAGCAGAGTTTTCGAAGATAAAAAAAAACATCTCTCTTTCAAGCAACCATATCATCGTTTCTATGGAACTGCATTATGTTTTTTTCTCAACTCAAAAAGCATCCAAGACACCTGATAATAAATAGGCCTCTTTTCTATCGTCGATCACCTCAAAAACGAGTTGTGTGCAGAAACACCGTAAGTATCGAATACAACGGCTTTTCGCATCTTTAATAACGATAATTTATTGAAATTCAAAAAGTCATCTCCCCATTTGATCGATAAGAAAGCTTTTGTTTTTGCTGTTTTGGTGCTCCACCGGCGTGGTGTGTGGTTCCGCAATGCAAAAGGGCGGCAATTTTCCTTCGTTCATTCGCCAAGACAAAGCGCAGTAAACGATGCGTCAGACGCATTCGCTTGCGTCGCGTCGCGCTGCCTCACCAATCCCCCCCGCATACGATGATGATGACCATGACCTAACCGAACACACACGCATCGTGGCCACCGGGCGTAAACGCGTCGGTCGGTCGTCGTCTAGTCAAGCCCCGTCGCTGCCGAATATTGCTGCTGCTGCTGCTGCTGCTGCCGGCATGTCAATATTTGCGCTCCCCAACATCAACACACACACACGCATGGCGCACTCCGCCCGATACACCCGAAACCCGAAACCCAGAAGCAGATAAGTGTGGCGGCCAATAAGACGGGGAGCCCAAACCAAGCGGTCCCCGGCAATGCAGTGCAAGTGGAATGGCAACGAAGAAGGAAAAGAAAAAATATCACGAGCCACGCACCGAACCACCACCACCACCAGCAGTCCCCATTCCTCGCACTTGTTGTTGTGTTGTGCGTGGTGTTATCGTCGCGTACGCGTCGCGCCCGAAAAGTAGGCCAAACAGCAGCAACAGCAGCAACAGCAGCAGCAGCAGCAACAGTGGGGGGGACCATCCCGGACAACCAAAAAAGTAAGAAAAGGCGGGATCCCACTTTTTTCACGGTCGCGGCCACGACGCGTCGACGTCATCCGCCATGACGACATCCATTCGCGCGCCAGGCGTGCCAGGTCGGACCCAAAATCACTCACCTGACGACTGAGAGTGGTGCAGCCAGCAAGGAGAGTGAGAGAGAGAGAGAAATCGGCGAGCGCGCGTGTGTGTGTGTATAGTAGGCCTCGAAATTCGGCTCGATTCGGCAAGATTCGGTCGCCATCCCCGAAAAACCTGCCGAAAACCAGATGATTCGCCGGCGCCTCCATCCCCTGGCGGCCGCGTACCCGGCATATGTCCCTTCCCGGCATGCCGCGGGTCTGAGAGTGGCGCTTTGTTTACATCGCGTGGCGGGCACCACCCCACGAATTGAGGTCCTTCCGTGTTCCGAATACTGTTTCCTCATTTTGTTCTTTTTCACTTCGATCATCACCACTACGTTGAAATTGTGTTTTCTGGCACAAGATGTAATCGAAATTGAGGCCAAACCATGCCAAGCGGACGCGTCATCATCGTCATCGCGTCGCGTCGTAACGCGTGGACACACAACGGGACCGAAAGTGGCGAAAGTGAAATGGCGACTCCCCACTGGACCTTTGTTGCCGATGACGACGACGCGCGCCTACTGCTACGCGGAACGCTCATTACTCATTGTTGTGTGGTGTGGCTTAAAAATTGGTGCACCATTTTTGACATTTGACGCCAGCGACGTCGCCCGCTTCCTTCTTATTGAAATGTAAATTTGATCTAGTAGTGCTCCGTTTTCCGGGGGTGGGTTTTTTCTCCCCGTGCGCGATGACTGTACCAAAAGGGGCTTCTTTATGCGCCGTCAGTTATCGAAACAAAGTACACAACCGAACACGAACACGAACACGATCGTTGTTTGCTTGACGTGAATCAGAGACAACAAGCAAAAAAACAATAAAACGGAGCAATCCGGATCAACGGATCACTTTTTCGGTGACCGCACCGGGGCACGTGTATCGCACCTCGGACGGAACACACACACACACACTGGCTGGCTGGTTGGCTCATGGTACAAAAATGTCGCTACGATCACGTCGTCACCCAGCACGCGCCCTCGCGACCACCGACAATCCGTTTGTCCACCTCTCGGCCGTGGCGTCGATAAGCAGCACCACAACAAAGACGACGAACTCCTATGCTAGCGAGGTGTGGAGTGATAAAGCTCTAGCTAGCAGGTGGGGGGGGGGTGCAAGGAGAAGCAACATAAATGAATTTTAACTTTGTATCACACTTCGCGGGGACCACCGGCGTGAACCGCGTCCGGTCGATCCGATGAATTTGCCATCGTGGTTTTTTTTTGTTATTTCGCTCCTTATCATCCTTGTACAAAAAAAAAAGAAGAGAAAGAAAATCGCTCGCTCGCTCGCGGGTGGCCTTCCGGAGGGGTGTCCGTCGCGACACGTGCCGTCCGGGGGGGAACGTGCCCAATCCCGATCGAGCCGTTTCTCACGCTCCAATCCACACAAATCGACGGCTACGGAACGGTTCCTTTGTCCCACCCATGGGGGCGCGGGTGTCTTTTCCAATCCAAAGCGCCTCCCTGGCCAGTGCGGCATGTGGTGGTGCAGATAAGTCGAAAAGTGGCCACACAGTAGCCATACTCCCCCTTTTCCCGGATGTGGCCCCTTAACGCACGTTCCCGCGCGCCCCCAGGTGTTGGTGACGGTGGCCGGCCGATAATGCACAGTACAATGTGTTGTGTGGCAAAATGGTGGGCGCGTGGACAACGAAGCAAAAAAAAACGGGGAAAGGGAAACTTTGTTGGTAAAAGAAATAAAAAATAAAAAAAACTTAAAATGGCCGCACCTGTGCACGCTTCCCAATCGCAAACCGTCAAGGATAGCGAGTAGCTTCCGGTCAAAATCATTGTACTACTGTGTCCAAAAAGTAAGGTGACATTGGATGTATTTTGAAAGGTCCCTAATTTTTCTTCCAAATCAATTTTTTGCCATCAATGTAATCCCTCCCAGACACAACGCACTTATGCCGACGAATTTTCCAGTTTTCTAAACACGCGAAAATGTCGTCTTTAGGAATGGGCTTCAGCACCTTTTTCGCAGCGGCTTAAATCTGCTCTATCGTGTCAAAACAGTGTCCCCGGAACGACATTTAGGGCTTGTCTAATAGCCAGAAGCCAAATGTAACCAAATCTGGCGCATACGGTTTTATTGGAACGATATGAGTGAAAATTTTTGGCCAAAAAGTCACAGAAAACCACCGAAGTGTTAGATGGTGCATTATTGTGATCGAGCGCCGACGCGCTTAAGATGAAAAACATCCTTCCAAATGTAATTAGCGGATATGTTTGATATGCGAATATCATCAACAAAGTCTCTTGTTGTTAATCGACTGTTTTCCAACACCAAATCTTTGATTTTTTGGACGTGAACTGCATCGATTGTCGTTAGTGGTCGTCTAGAGCGTTCTTCCTCTTCAAAACGTTTCCGACCCTCCTGGAAGTCTTTCCACCAAGTGTAAATAATTTTTATTGACGTAGTATCGTCACTAAAGATATTCTGTACCTTTCGCATTGGTATATTTGCAGCAGAAAAAATATTTTTAATTCAAATTCTTTGTTTAAAAATTTGCGACATGGAGAAAAACGAAGAATGCACTTTTAGTAGTTCACAAAAAAATACGTATCTCAAACACTGGTGAATATTTTGACGTGAAACTTGCTATGGTTGTCAATAACAGTGCTGACAACATATAAAAAAATACGAAACTAAAGATATCCTTTTACGCGGGCAATTTGGACACCGTGTCACCTTACTTTTTGGACACAGTAGTATCATTGTTGTGCGCGTGCATCGCAACCCCCTTGTCTAAAGTGACAAAACCAAAAAACCCTCAATAATGAAGGAAGTTAATCAGACGTCGCGCCTACTATGAAGAAGGCTCGATCCCCACCGCTAAACGGACGCTACGGGCGCCGTAGTGCTACTGCGTGGCTGTTAATGATCTCGAAATTCCTCTCCGTTCAGCTGCCTTGTTCTCTAGCCAGCAGTAGTAGCAGCAGCAGCTGCAGCAGCAGTAGTAGTCATAGTAGTGACCCATGAAGGAAGGGAGAGGAAGGGAGGCATCGTTACGGCGGGCTAATTACGGACGAGGTTGAGGTGGAATCGCTCGACGCAGTCCGCCGCCATATTGCCAGTGCCGGAGCTCGCAGCCATCGACGATCGATGATCGAGGAAACGATGAAACCACTGAAGGACACACCAACACACACATGCACCTCTCCATGGCCTCCTGCTCCACCGCAGCAGCAGCAGCAACAGCTAAAAGGCAACCAACCGAATAGGGCCAATGGTGGGGTGGGAGTGGGGGGAGGCAAAGAAACTTGAACTTAACTTGGGGCGCAGGTTCCACTCGTTGGTTGGTGCGGCGGCGATCGCGAACCGGCTTCGCTGGAGGACTCACCTTCCGTCCCTTCCTCTCCCTGGCACTCACATTTGTGGTGGAATTTCAAGTTTAGATTTATTTAAATTTATCGAATTAAGCCCCCGGAGCGCCGGAGGGAGCGGGGCGATGAAGGGCAAAGGCTCGAGAGCGTGCGAGAGCGAGAAGACCGACGACGAGCGAGGTTCGTGTTTCGGTCATTCCAAACACATCCCTCTTCCTCTCTCTCCTAATGCACTCGATCGTATGTAAGGTTCGTTCTGCGTTCCGGTTGCGGTTGCGGTGAACACGGGGTGGCCAGGGGTTGCTGAGGAGGGTGTTTTTTTTGCACGATTTGAATCGTGCAGTCAGTAGATGGCCGTGTACGACGACCGCCGCTAGAACTGGCCACACACCACCATCACCACCACAACAACACAAATCAAGAACCTTTGCTTAGAACGCTCGATTCGGTTTGACATTCGAATCTCCGTTGAACGGTTGAGCGTGCTTTCGGAACGCCGCCGGAACGGATATTATTAGACAAATGAAGGCACTATTCTTGGTTCACGCTGGCATGGCATGGCATTGAACACACACACAGACACACACACACAGTTAAAGGCACATATGTTGATGTCATAACCTATTTTTTCCCATTTCGGTGCATTCAATCGTCGCGAGTCGCGAGATCGCCGATTGGTGGAATGGCGCGGTGGGTTGCTGGCAGTTTGTTTGGCGTGTTGGTTGGTTGGTTGGTTTTAGGATCGACATCTCTTCCACCCACCCCCCTTTCCACCTTCTCCCTTTAAGGTGGTTTTTAATTGCAATGAAACGGGATGCAAAAGGGCGCTCGCATCGTGGTGGAGCCAATCGAAAAATCCATCGTCCCCTTCGGTGGAATGTTCGTTGTTGCTACGTCGCAACCACCGTCGCAGGTGGCCGGTTTACATAGCTGCCAAAACTGCCACCACCAGCACCATCAAGGCTTGCTATGTTAGCAGCAGCTGGTTGTACGAAGAGGGTTTTCGTTGAGCAGTTCCTCATCGCAAATCAAAATCCCCTTACAACTGATTCGCTGGCAGACTTATTATGGGCTGGCTCATTAACGGGTTCAAAAGTAGGGTCCAAGTGACCTGTGCCTTACGGGATCGCTCGCCGCATTTTCTTTGAAATGCATTTCAATCGCCGCCAAGCCCGAG
Source organism: Anopheles darlingi (assembly GCF_943734745.1). Lineage (NCBI taxonomy): Eukaryota > Metazoa > Arthropoda > Insecta > Diptera > Culicidae > Anopheles > Anopheles darlingi. Next base: position 35,714,657 of record NC_064874.1, read on the forward strand.
TTCGTGGCTTGCGATTCAATCACCGGTGCTCCCGGAAAAGCTCCCCCCGGGCCAAAAAAGTGCGAACCAAACCGACCAATAGCAAGCAGGACCGACCGACCAAGTTGCATAAAACGCTTCCCTTTTTTTTGTTTCTAAACACTGGTGCACACACTGTGCAGTGCATCGTCACTCATCGGTTTCGTTTCGTCCTTTTCTAACACCACATTCGGGAAATGGGGTGGGGGATGGGTGGGTGAGGGATGCATTCTAATGCAACGCCAATAAAACGCCTGCATGCACGCACTTGGGCACTCGGTTCGGTTCAGTTCGGTTCGTACGTTCCCCGTTGTTGTTGCTGCTGCTGCTGCTGATGGGAGGAGGTGAAGATCGGTTTTTCTAAAATTATCCCAGCGAGGAGGAGGAGTAGCAGTAGGAGATGGTGGCACAGGTTGGTGTCTGTTTTGCGCCGCCGCACACCAGAACCGGCCTCAATCTCAATCGATGTTCGTTCCCCTGAGTGTGCCCATCAGTGTGCGTGTGTGTGTGTGTGTGTGGGGGTGCATCTAGGCAATCTAATCCCTATCTGTTGCATCGCATGCATGCTGCATTCGCATTCGAGTGCCCCCCGCTTTTTTGCGTGGCGTGTGCGTGCGTTAGTGTTGTGACCGGCACTCGGATGCACACTCAGCGACAGCTCGACCCCAAACTGCTCGCTGCACGTGCGATAAGAATCTCACCCCCCATGAGCAGAGAGAGCGCACACGAAAGAGAGAGATGATTGGTTTTTGTGGAGTGGAAGTTTCCTTATTTTTGGATGCAACAACGACGACGACGATGACGACACGATGGACCGCGTGTGCCGTATGCGTGTGTGTGTGTTGTTAGCTTCGGCTGCTGGGATTGGGAGCAAAAATTCTAAACACAATCCCCTAACACCTCCGCCCTCAAGTGTGTAGTGGTCGTGAGCCGGAAAATCAACCACAGATGCAACAGCAACAGCAACAGCAACAGCAACGGCAGCAGCCGAGGTGCACTTTCGCTCTAATGCCGACGAGCAAGCACGTGGTCCAGGATCACGCGGTGGTGGTCGTGTGCCAGCGGTCGTGCGGTCAGGTCCCCCGTACCTCGGTACACACACCATCCCTCCGTCCGTCCTTCTCGCTGGCCGGTGATCAGCTGTTTTCACCGGTGACGTCGCGATGACTGAGACGCAGCGTTCAAGCGTACGGTGGGTGTCCCGGTGGTTGCGACAGGCTCCATTGATGTGGAATTGAGGGTGCTCCCGGGTGGGGAGGGCGGTGAGGGTGGTGGTAGTGCGATTGCATCGACGAAAGGTCGAGAGCAAAACCGGAGCATACCGGGATCGCCACCGAAGTCGCGTCCATCCAACGCCCCCTTTCACTGAGAGGGTGATGTGAAGGGGAGAAGCCAAGGGGGGGGACAAGTTTCTCGAGAGATCTGTTTGTCGTCGGTTGGCGTCTGTGGGTCGGCGTCTTGTCTGGAAAACTCGTCGTCGTCGTCCGTCGTGAGATTGCTGCTCCAATTCCTTACCACACAATGCTCCACCACCACCCGCACTAACTGTCTGTGTGTCTCTGTGTCTCTGTGTGTGTGTTTATAAAGGTGCATCTGGGCTGGACGGGAATCGGTCCGCGGGTCTCCTGGCGGCAGGTCGTGCCATCGTATTTGCCCCCGACGACAACGACTACGACGACGACGCTCTCTCTCGAGGGTGAAGCAGGAGGAAGACAGAAGGCGACCTTCACGGAAAACCATTACCATCCGCGCCCGGTCTGGCCCCGGCCTCGGCCTCGGCTCGTGGCGTGGTTGTTTCGCGTGCAAAAGCCGGTTTGTAGCCGGAGGAACGGAGCGATTATGCAACGAGCAGTCGCTTTTCCGAGCACACAGGACGCGCAACAGAGCAAGAGAGAGCAAGAGTGAAAGAGAGAGGGAGGACTGGTGAGGCTGATGCCCGTCGCTTCAGCTTTTCCTTCGCCGCAGCGCGCCCCGCGGCCGCGCCGAGAATCGTGTTTGCTTCAGCGGACGACCGGCAAAGGCGCATATCTTACGGATGCATCTTGCAAGTGTGTGGCCAGCAACAGCACCAGCACCATCAGCAACAACAGCAACAGTAACAGCAACAACACGCTGCACGTTTCTCTCTCTCCTCGATGCCCGAGTTCGAAGCAGCTTCATTCACAAAAGTCTTCGCGACGCGCGACTTCACTACTCCAATACGACTTCGAGATGTACGAGATTTTCGCTCCGTCTTGGCTCGACGGTCGACGGACGTAAACGGATGCTGCTATGATTCACGTGGCTTATTGTGCACGTCATCAGCGCCAAGGTTGTGGCGAGGTTGAGATCGTGGAAATGATTGTCGGTTAGCGATTGATTTTGAAATCGATTTTTGAATCACTGTTTTGGCTGCTTTGCGTTCCTTGCAAAATGAATTGCAAAATGGAAACACAACAACACCAGCCAGCCAGAAACTACAGTTAAACTGATCTTTTCGGCTGGTTGCTCTGCTTACTATATATTTCCCAGCATAGCAACCAAAGTGAACTAAGATTCAACAATGATATACAACAAAAGGGTAATACTTTTTAATAGATTTTCCAATAGAAGAGAACTGCTGCTGAAGATCCTTTCGGCCGACCAGTGAGCACTTTCAAATCAGTTTAGTATTGTGGTAATACTCATAAAAAGTACCTAACAAGCCAATAGCTGTTCATCTGCTGAAGCGGTTGATAGACCCTTTTTACCCTATTATAACTTATTTCCCAACTGGCTTTTATGGAAAAGCACTAAAAGCAAATTAGAGAAGAATAAAAACAGAACCGAATGATGTGTGAATATTAATGGTAGACTTGGGTTTTCTATGGACAACCAGTTAAAACGACAATTTTTTGCAGAATGGTGGAAACACTTTTCACGATTATGATTAAACAAAACAACGGCGGAAAATCGGAATAATCATCAACATTTGCTACGTTCACCAGCACTTTCGGTGTTAAAATTGACAGAGCAGCTGCTTCAATGCAACACCATGTCCATTAATAGCGTAAATCTTCTTTACTTATCTTTGCTTATTTTACAGATTCCAAACGACCAATCAGACGTACTTTCAGCTCTCTATGGTTTTGCCAATTTCTAGGCTTAAAAGACTAAGAGTACCATCGAATATTGGCTTAAACTTTTATAATCTGACCGACGGGTTAAAGAGATTTTATTGTTTGATTAATATTGGGCTACTTAAAGTTTGCTCTGCTGATCGACATTCTGTTCTCCGATCTTAGAAGTTCTTAGAGTTCGAACTATTACACGATTCCCCTTTCCGCGTAGCACGGGAACTGAAGCTTAAGTTCAGGGCCCGTCTTTCAAGAATTCATAAAATAAAAAAGATAAGTAAAGTATGTAGATAAACATGAACATTAATAATTTTGCTTGAAATTTTTAACGTAATTCAACGAGATCGGCATCTCTTCCTGTCTGGCCAATTCGGCGTGAAGAAATCGGGCCGACTAGACTCTGACGGAAACAGAGGAACATCACAAAAAGCGGAACCAAGGAATCTTCATCCTTCAAAAGCCCCCTTCTCTATTTGGCCGTACGGCGTGGCACCGAACTAGTGCTACTGTGAGTCCGGTAGCCGGGCACCATTTACACTGAAAGCTTTTGTCACACCCCGAAACCAGAACCAAAAACGGCCAAGGGGAGCGAAAGAAATACGCAAAAAAGCAACGAAAAAAAGAAAAAAACGGAAAGGAAAGGAAAAAGTCAAACAAAACTCGAATTCCCGCGGCATCCCCTCCTCCCAGGGTCCGGGATGCTCATTCGAAATTCAAACATGTGTTCGTCCAGCCAACCCCCGTCCGTATTTACTCCTCGTTCCTAGCCGCGCCGCACCGTGCATTCAGCGGCTCTTCTCATTTCGGATGCAACCTATCAGATGCAGAATTTCCATACGAATGTCTCGCTTCTGGTTCTGGTCTGGTCCTAGTCTGGTCGGTCTGGTTGCAGTTTGCACCACCGGATTCTTGATTTCCTTGGCGTGGCGTGTGTGGAAGAGAAACCAGCGCCGGTCCGAGAAATCTACGAGGATCTCTGGAGGTTGTATTTGTGTGCTGTTTCCTTTTTTTTTTTTTACAACGTCTACAGGACTGCCGGGGTCCAAATTTATTAGTTTTTTTATGGTAGCCCGGTTCGTGATAAGTCCATGGTCACTACTACATACAGACAGGAAGGAAGCAGACTGCTCTTGACGCTGCTCAAATCTCATAGCGCAGACAAGGCGGACCGGATTAACGGATTTGACGAAAAACCGACAACGTTCCTAACAGGAGGTCTCGACTGTTGACGTTACGCACCGGTGGACCTGCCAGACTCGGTAACGTAATGGCATCAACAATAGAGGGATTAAAATGTGTAAATCAAACAACATTTTGTACGAAAATAACGCAGAAGTAGTTACAAAGTGAAAATAACATACAAATCATTATTGAAGATCATCAATAATACAATTATACAACAGAAAACATAACGAAAAACAGATAATATATACAGATAGCGACCGAATCGCCAATTATAACAATTGAGAAAAAAGGTATTAGTCAACAGTTGCCAACAAAGAGGATAATAATAGTGAGTGAGCTCGTGTGTGCGTGTTGTATGAAAAAGAAGTAGTTAATGACAGCATGGAAAATGGGTAGCACATTACAAGGCACATTAAAGAACAGGAGGACAGTGTCAGTACGGGAGTAAAGATGAGTGCAACATAGAAATGGCCGGCCGGCCGTTGACTGAACTGTTGGCACAATTTTTGGATTAATGAAGAGCACCGGAGCAATCAAGAAGAAGAAGAAGGAGACTAGACAGACGGTAGATATTGGTTTTGGGTTGTACAAAAAAAAAACTCACGCACTCATATCTTTCGCCGGCAGGAAGGAGGATGATGATGATGATGCCTCGGAGAACATTACGGCATCGGTGACAGCCAAATGGTGGTTTCTTGTCTCTCTCTCTCTCTCTTTCTATCTCGCTCTCTCTCTCTCTCTCTCTCTCTCTGTCTCACTCTCTCTATCTGTCGATTTCCCGTAAAACGGCAACCACCGGCGCCACGCTTTCGCTCAAAACAATCAAAACACCACGAGGTTCAACAAGGAATCAACAAGGGGCCGCAACGGTTGATGGTGAGGTGGGTGATCTTTGGAGAGAGGAGCAGGTCTCGGTGACCTCTGGGGTCACTGGTTTGGGGTTTGTTTTTTTTTTTTTGCTTCAAAGGAAACTCTGGGAGGAGATCAATACAATCCGTTTTTTCCGTTTTTTGTTCCCTAACCCCCGGGGGTGAGGGTTTGATAGATCCTCCCTGCGTCGCGTCGCGTCACTTACCACTTTTCATTTAAACCACTCTCCTCTTCTTCTTCTTCCTTCTCCTCCTCTTCCCGTTTCTCTCCGGCTCCTTCGGTTCGTCGGGCTTCGTCCTCTCCGGCTGTCGGTCTTCGGTCTTCCGTTTCGTGGTTTCCTCTCGCATATGTACATATGTAGCGCGGTTTTTTGGTGGTGGTGGTGTTGGGGGTGGAAGTGTGTAAAGGGGTGGTTGGGTGGGAGGGAGGGATCGTCGGTAACAAAACGCAACAACTACTACTGCTTTTCACGCTTTTCACGCACTCAGCACCAAACCTCCTGAACCTCCGGCCGCTGGACGGTTTCGTGGTGGTGTCGGTGTCCTCGGTCGCGTCCACGGTCAGCCCCCATCTAAGATTGGTTTGGGCACCGCCAGCTGGGGACCCGAAAACCGAAGCCGGACAGAAGCATAAGGTCCGCGGATTGGCCGGATTGCAGTTGGGGGCCGGAAGGGCACCACCACCGCCACACACACACGCACAGAACGCACACAGCACGCGGACAACACTACACTACACTAGACGGAACGGGGCACTCCAAAGGACACAACACTCCACCGAGCGGATTCGACCGAACTCCGGATTGCGTTTGCGTTTATCGTTAGGGTTAAGGTGGGGAACAAACAATCAAAACAGAACGTTGCACGAACGCACGTTACTATTACACACACACACACACCTTCCTCCTCCAAAAAATGAGGATACTTTTGATGATCGTTGACGCGTGCGTGTGTGTGACTAAGTTACGATCACTTCCGTTACGCGCGCGGTTTTTGCACTCGTGTTGTGCAATTGTGTTGGAGTAGCAGTTGGTTGGAAGGCTGTGGCTTGTGGCCAGCGCTGTGTTTGCTTGGTTATTACTTTTTTTTATTACTATTACTACTACTGTTGCTGCTGCTGCTGCTTCTGATTAGTGCCTACTATTGCTGATCTAGTGGCACCAGGTTGGTTGCTAGCAAAAAAGTGCTGTGATGCCACCGTCGCCGTTTGCCGTTTGACGTCGCCGCCTTTGTTGTTGTTGTTACTCGTTTGTTGTTGCACCGGTTTGCGCCGTTAACCGAAAGATGGTGATTGCATTAAACACGCACGGTGGAGGAGTTTGAAGAAAAAACAATGATGAACAAACTGCACCAAAAATGAACCGAAAAATGGCTATCACTCGCACTGGAAATACGATGCACAATCACGAGCCACGACACATCACAAATTCACGCACCGACAAAAACACCGACGGATTACGGACAAGGAAAATTGGACCAGACAGCGGACCAGAAGAAGAAGAAGAAGGGGAAGAAGAAGCAAGTAATTAGCAAAATCTCGCTGGATTTTCAGATCAAAGCAGAATTGACGACTTATTGGTGCTGACATTGGGAATCCATAATTGAGCATTTTTCTTGAGCAGCATTTTGAGAACCTCGAAACTCCTCGACCAAACCGACCGCGCGACGCACGTGCGATCATAACGGTCGGTTGGTCTGTTGGTCGGTCCTCCCAATTTGCCCAATCGAGAAATAAAAAACAAACAGAAAAAAGACACAAAACAGCAAACCCGAACTTGAGCGCAACTGACAAAAAAAAATGAACAAACTTTAAACCTGGCACTTAGCAGCCGGGGAGCACACACACGTCAATGGCACCGAAACCGATTTTACATCGAAAACCAAACATGTCCCTCATCGGCCCCTCCGGATGCTCCCTCCCCCCGGGGGATCACACTGCACTGGGTACCGTTAGAGAAGCGACGAGCAAAAACAAAAATGCCTTAACAAACAAGTTTTTGAATTCGCGTTCATCGGTTACTTGAGCTTCTCACAACAACAACAACAACAACACCGAACTGTCGCGGATTGTGGTTTCGGTTTTTCAACTCCCTTTAGGGAGGGGGGGGGGTCTACTTTTTGCTCGTCTGTCCACTGGATACCGCGAATTGTTTTATGCGATACGAGACTTTGAGGTTTTCGCCGAATTTCCTGTCAATTCCAGCCCCCCGAAAAAAAAAACACAAACGAGAAGCGTTTTAGTGTCTAAGTAAGCGCGCGGGCGTGCGCACGCACGCACGCATGCTGGAAAGTGGCTTCCGATTGTTTTGTGGGTTTTGTGTCGCACCGGAGTCCTCGAGGAACCGATACCGAGTGCCTGGGCGCTTATCACTGGGGCCGGTTAGGTTTCTGTTCGAATTGATTTTTGCCGGGCGCTGAATCAGAACCGCGCTTCAGGCAACGGCTCCGGTTAATCATCGCAAGGAGGGGCCCGTTGGTTACGGTGCAGAGCATACTAAGAGATTTTATTTCGGTGAGAACAAGTTCTGTCGCTCGCTCCGCTTTTTATCGAACACTCGTCGTGCACGCCACATTTTGTTGGTGATTTGTTTTGCTCAACGAACGACGAATCAATCACCACCAGGAACACACACTGACACACATCAAGCGGTCCGCCAGCGGTTGAGTAATGTTCTCTACAAAGCGTCAAAAACCTTCAAACAACCTTCGGACGCAATTTTGAGTACAATTCCGGCAGTGGAACGGTTTCTTTGCTCCGAAAACCGAACATTTCCTTCAGAAGACGTTTGCTTGGAATTAATTTAAAAAAAAATCTTGTTGTGAATCCGAACATTGCGATGCACCGGATGTAATTCACCAACAAGCGCGCGCACACACACACACACGCACAGACGGACACGCTCACATACGATACACATACACACAGAACACATACACACAGAATAGAGCTTCAGAAAGCGCCAGAAACTTTCTTGGTTTGCTAGATAATGCCATAGTAACGGATGCTGCACTCGCTGCACTCTGCCCCCCAGTAAGTCACTTGCACACCGTCCTGCCCTGTCATGCCCTGCCCTGCGCCCTTGACACCGCGCCTAGATGCCTAGCAACGCAAACTCAGAGCTGGCGGCGGCGGCAGCAGCAAAACGTACGCCGAGCGCGTCGCATTTAATTCGTCTTCGCGCACCTCCAACCGGGGATCGCGGATCGTTTCAGGACACATTGCAGCAGAAACCACGAGCCAAAGGACACTAGACGCACACAATGAACCCCCCCGGCGCACCAAAAAAAACCCCTCAAATCACTCCAGGTCGCCTTTGTCCGTGAAGTTGTCAACCGGACAAACGACAGCGATGCTCGCGCGCGATCGACGACGACGGAACACGGAACACGTTCGGAAGTTCGGAAAAGCGAATTCCTGCCCAAAATTCCCCCCGCGGGAAAGGGATTTGGATTTTGGCCACCAGCATCGCGGTACACAAACCGTGGCACACCGTGGCCGCGGCTTCGAAATTACACGACACAGGGGACACACACACACACACACAACACGGGGAAGACCACACGCTGGCGCGGGACGCGGGACGCGGGAAACGGAAATCTTTTTGGGGCGATTGAAGCAGCTTACTCGGGTGGACTCGGGCCGCGTCCGAAATTGCGTTCCGGTGCATATCGGAGCAGTGCGTTAATGCGAATGACGTTCTGGCCGAGGAGCGCCGCATGCAGCCGCACGCTGAGCGCGCGAGTCGCTCACTGAGTGATCGGTCGCTGAGTGCTCGCTGGTGAGTGCCCCCCCCCCCGTGAGTGCGTTTGTCAGTGTGTGCGGGCGCGCGCCCTCTGGGTGGGGAAAAGCCACTCAGTTGCGGAGCGGACCCACACACACACACACACACTTGCATGTGATGCACACAATGCAACAAACAACCCCCTTGGGCCACCCCTTTCCGGCCCCCCGAGAACTACCTCACGAAAAGTAGGACGTGAGAGCGTCGACGGCGTGCGCGCGCACTTCAGAGATGCAGTTGCCTCGTAGGGGGGGGTGTGAAGGGGGTTGTACCCTCCCCCTAGCGTCCCTCGGTGCAAGCGAGTGCACCAGTCGACCATCGAGAGAACTGCATCCGAGCAGTCGGCGTTCTGTCGTCGTCGTTCGTGCGCGAGAAGATAAGGAAGCGAAGCGAACGAGCGAGCGAGGAACCCTTTTTTCCCCTTAATTTGGTTGCTGCTGCTGCTGTTGTTGCATCCATGCATCCCGAAACCCGAATGTCGCATCGCGATCGCTCGCTCGCTCGCTCGCGATGCACTTTAGAACGAGATGACAATATTAAGCGATGCACTTTTTGGCGTAGGGAGGAAGAGAGGCCGCGCGACGGGCTGTGCGTCTCCCCTCTGCGTTTGTCTGTGTGAGTGAGTGTATGCAGAAGAAGGAAGTGCAATGGTGAGGGGAACCTGGGGAGCAAGCAGGACAACGGGCACCAAATAGTAGTGTTGTAACCAGCCAACAACGAACGCACGATCACGATGCACATGCACAAAGGAACGAAGCCGAAACCGGGAGCCACCGACGGTGCAGGTACACGTGCTGCTGCTGGTGGTGGTGCCGAACGCTGTCGCTCGTCACTTCCTCGCAACCACCCGGCCCGAAAAAAAAGAGTAAGTGACCTCCCCCTCCACCGGTGACTAAGAGAATAACGAAGAAAGTCTCCGTTCCGTTTGCTTTCGGTAGAACCAGGAAAAAACCTTGAAAAATCGGTTACCCACCCCCCAGTAGGCGATGATGGTTTTCGTTGCGTGTTTTTTTCTCTTTCTTTTCCGGTCGCCCATTTCACGTTGATGCAACAACGCTCACTCGGATGACATTGACTGCTGCTGCCGCTGCTGTTGCGCTCTTGGCGCTGCGTTATTTAATAAGGCGACGAGCGAACACCACATGGCATCGTTTGTTTTTTTTTTTCGTTTTGCGTCCGAGGCACAATCTTCATCAGGCTGCCCCATCTACAACAGACGGGGAGAAGCCCTTGCGTCGCCTGTCTGTCCATCTCTGACCGTCTCTTCTCTGTTCGATGCGATGCGATGCGATGCGCTAATGTGTGACGCTGAACGAACGATGAAAAGATGTTGATGATGAAGCGACGCTATGCTCGGTGCGTACGCGTGTGTGTGTGTGTGCGCTAGACAGAGAGAGAGAGAGCGAGAGAGATGCAGCAGAGAGTGCAACCGCGAGGCCGAAAGAGGGGTGCTTTTTGGTGGAGGAAAAGGAGGTAGCGCGCGCGGAGTGTGCAACGAAGAATCTTGAATGCAACGCACGATCTGAGCAGGAGGCAGACATGCGCCCCTTCGCCCAGGGGGCGCCCGAGACCGAGACCGTCGTGTGAGTGAGCGAGAGAGAGGAACTTGTTGCATCTTGGCCGCTTCCGATGCAGCGCCAGCGCCAGCAGCAGCAGCAACAGCGTGCTACTTAGGAGAAACGCACTACTTCTCGGACACTAGTGCCCACTCTTTCAGACCCCTCTCTGATCACGTGGTTGTGCCCTTTTTGGGGGTCTCTCTCTCCCTCTCTCTCTCTCTCTCTTTGTGTGTATTAGAAGCTGGGGGCTGGAAGCTCAAACCATGGAGACTTGCGCATGCAGATTCGAGGCCGAAAAGTTGGCTATGATACGGTGGATGACGAAAAATGTCGCCTTAAAAATGGTTGATCGATCGTAAAACGAGCACAGAAGCAGAGAGGATACCCCTGTGTGTGTCTGTACGTCTGTGTGCGTTGGCGAGAAAAACCTTGAATTTCGCTTCGCTTCGAACTGATAGGCGAGGAACGCATTGTTTCCGCGCTCTCGGCCGATCGTTAGCAGCAGTAGCAGCAGCAGCTGGTGGCCGTGAGGATGCCCTTTTTTCTTCTAGAACAAGCCGCGTTTTGTGATTAAAAACCGTCCGCTCCGTCGACCGATTGTGTGCGGTCGTCGCAGCGCCGGGCTTGCTTGATAAGCTGCCACAGACCCCGACGATGGAGCGTTGCGTGCGTTTGCGAACGCGTTTTCGTTTTCGAACTAGGAAAAACAACGCCCCAACCGACCAACCGACCGACCGAGCAGCTTGGGGTGATTACTTGGGGCCCGCTGACGCCAACGTGCACTAATGCACTTTAGCGGGCGTCAAGTGGACGGATCATAAAGATTACAGTATTTGCAGGCATTCGCTAGTAGTGCAGGCCCGTTCCGTCTCGTCCTATCATGATGGTTTACAGCCCACTAGCTTCGCTAAGCTCGTCGGTTATGACGCGGCGTTTGTGGTTCGATAGTTTTCGTTAGCTTAATTCAATGCCCTCTAGGCAACCTTTTGATAAAGTGCAGCCAGGCCGTTATCAACCTCAAAACCTTGAACATCATACCGCGAGTAGCGAGCCAAGGGGAGCATTACTTTATTTATAACATTTATTATTTTTTTAATGCACTCTCCTCGGCTGTGCGTGGATGTGAACAGCAGTAAGCTGTTGCTTTTAGGTAATTATTTTGAAGAAATTGTGTTGAAAATTGCGTTTCTTTCACCCATTGACATTAATAAAACACGCTTTTCGCATATTTAAAAGACTATTTTCGCAATTAAAACATAATTTTCGCAATAACAACACAATTTTCGCATTAATTTTTTCATTAATCAAACTTTTCAGCATCAGAAACATTAGTTTGACTAATAGCCAATGTGTTTTCAATAAAAAAAAATGGTTTTTAATTAGAGTTCACTTTGAGATTACACCATTAAAGTAGACTTTTTGTTTTGTTACTGATAATAAACATACGGCCCGTCCGTCCTCATATATGTTAAAATTAGAGTTCAGAAGTGAGCAGGTGTAGTGATAAAGAAGCAGTAAAAGATTGCCTGAGTTTTTTAGAACGAGTTTCTAAACAGCTTCAACTTGTTTGTCTTGCGATTTAAAAGTGTTGCAGAACAACTTCAATATATTGTGCGAAACATCCTTAACATAAAGATTAGAGAAAGGCAAATCAATCAAGAACGCTCTCTGAAGATAAATAGAAGAAATCGATTTAAACTTTCGAAGGGAATTATCGATCCAAATTCACTACATTCCA
>NC_064874.1:35731902-35751902 GCF_943734745.1 Anopheles darlingi
CTTTCTTTCCTTTTCGATTCCCGGACCCTCGGGATTTTGCTGGGTTTAAAAATGTATATAAAACTCCAGGAAGCCGGGCCCGGGCACCGGTGGTGGTGACCGGACCTTCTCTCCTCTACACGGGGTTCTTTCCCCCCCCCCCTCTCCCAAGCAACAAGCAACAGCTTCGCGGACGCTTTTCGTGGAGTGGCCAGTCGGTAGTCGCGTTTTCGCGTTCCCGGATAGTAGTGTACACGCCATACACGCGTTGGTACCCTCCGCGAACACTACACTAGTGTGCGAAGAAGTGTGTGTGTGCAAAGGTGTGCGTGTGTGTGTGTGTATTTTGAAGTCGAGCAATTGCGCTTTGCGCGCATCAAAGAACCACGCGCCCGGGAAGAGTGAAGAGTAAGCTTTTCGAGGCCAAAATGCGGTGGAAGGGAGAGGGGAGGCGGTTGGGAAATAATGAAAAAAATTACCTCGAATGCCCGAACCACCCACCAAACCACCCACCCCCACAGCGGGGTCTTCCGGGTGTGGCATGCATTTACTAGAAAGTAGGAACAACACAAGAGAGCAAAAGAGAAAGACAAAACATCCACCACCATCGCCACTGACACTAGCCACCACTCCCTGTCCTAAGAAAGGACGAAAGTTGCGGAAGAAAATCAAGCAGCCAGGCAGGCAGGCAGGCAGGCAGACGGACGGATCCAAGCAGGCTGGCACCGTTGTCCCAGGAACGAACGAAAACAGGGAAGGCAAAAAAAAATCCGACGATCCGGAGCGTAGTGCGAAACGAGGCGAGGAAGGAGATTTGGAAAAATAAATGGCGAAAAAAAGGTCCTCCGCTCCGGAAAACCTGCGTCTCCCACATAAGGATCGTCTATCTCTCTTTCACACATACAGAGGCACACACACACACCTGCTCGATCGTCTTACTAGCACTCACGCGGGGACTGGTGCCATTTACGACATCTGATGGCATGGCTGTTCTCCTTCCTCCTCTTCTACCACCGTTGGGTGGGTTGAGATGGTGAGGGTGGGGATGCAATTTTTATGCTCTTTCGGGGTATCGCTTCGCCAGCGTTTGCGTTGGTCGGTCGGTTGGTCTGTCTGTGTGTGTATGTGCGCGCTCGCGTCCTGGTGGCTGGTTTTTTCCATTCCTTTTCATCGATAAATGGGAAAACGAGGATGAAACCAAATGAAAAAAAAATAAAACCAAGGGAAAACTCCGGATCCACAAGCACAAGCTGGACACCGAACCCCGCACACCAGCTCAAGATGGTGCTCGTTCCGGTTCTCCGTCCTCGTCGTCGTCGTCGTCGAGACAGTTACCGGGACTCTGCGTCTGGTAGTGCTTTCTCTCTCTCTCTCTCTCGCTCGAGGTCCTCGAATGCATCCACTGGCCGGCTGGCTGGCTGGCTGGCTGGCAGGGTGGCTGGCCAACTTTTGGTCACCAATCACGGGCGCAGCGCGACGCAAACGGAGGACTCGTGCTTTGATATTCGGTTTCTGCATTGACCCTTCGAGAGCACTACTCACAGCTACACACAGACACACACACGGGCGCAGTGGCCACGGGCGCTTACACGTGCACCACAGCATGGTCCACGGATGCACCAAACACACACACCAGGACACCACCACCGAGGATACCGAGGATGGTGAAGCACAACAACAAGGAAGCGCGGACCCAATATCGCGTTTCGTTGCGTTCGGCCCTCGCCCTTACCTCGCCAGACAACCCATCGCAGGAGTGGGAGGAGAAGGAGGAGGAAGAGGAGAAGACGAAAGGAAATAGTGGGATGCCCGGGTGGGTGGCTGGTTCGCTGGTGGAGAAGGAAAATGAATAATAAATAAGCACATAAGGAAGCGCATCGCTTGGCGCAGCCGGGGGTGGGGGGGGTGGCCCTGCACCTCCTGGTGGCCCACCACCCACCGGAAAGGCGGGAAGAGTGAAAAAAATTAGATCCAGACCGACGGATGGCCAGAGGGAGACGTGAAAAAAATCATTAATTTTTGCCACCCCGCCATCGTCATCGACGCCACCCCTCTTCAGCGCCACTCCCAGTCCGGGTCCCAGCGGACACTCGACTCGACTGGACTCGTTCGCCCTTCCTTCCCTTCCCCTGGCTCCCGGACTTGGATGCTTTTCCTCCACGAGTTTTGCACCTTACGCCTTACTGTTGCATCGCTCCAGGATCTCGTCCTTGTAACGGTGTGTGTGTGTGTGTGTGTGTGTTTGGGTGTTACTCACTGTTGCTGGAACACTGCGGAGCTGTAGCTGGAGCGAGCGCCCCCGCCCACCCACTCGGCAGTAATGGAAAATCCTCGGCCAGCGCCTTTTTTCCACGTTTTCTTTCGTTCTGTTCTGTTCTGTTCTGTTCTGTTTCGGGTCTGTTCCGGGAATGAATGTTTGGTCTGGGCAGCACCTGTAGCCAGCCAGGAAGTAGCGGCAGCAGCGTTGCACCGAAAAATAGAAATAAGAAGAAGAAAAACAAAAAGCTATACCTTCTGGTCCAGTCCATGGAACCAGGAGGAATGAGAGTTTTTTGTTTTGTTTTTTTTTTCCTCGTTATTCCCGCCGGCTGGCTCCGTTGCTTCCGACGAGGAATCAAGCATTGGATTCGAAGATTCCAAAGGTATGAGCACGATGTACACACATACAAGTGCACACAGACAACGACATACAAGCAAGCGTCCAGGACGAGAGGAGCAGAATTCTGGCGTTCGAAGTTCGATAGCCTCTCGTACGGCCATGCGGTAGTATCTGTCTCTCCGTAGGATAGGAAACGACAGAAGATACTAGGAAATGGTTCGGTAGCAGCTCGGTCATCGTTCGCTACACAAGTCACACACCCGGAGGCAGGGATGGCCAGCAACGGGGAGGCTAGGAAACTTGTATTTAATTATGATTTCTCCTGGACCTGGTTGTCGTGATGGTTTTTTCTTTTCGGGGATGGTCAAATCGAATCTACTGGACAGAACAACGGTTGTAGAATCGTTCCCGGGATTGAACTGCATAAAAAAGCATCATTTTCGGATTATATGGAAGGATTGAGCTGCTCCATTTTCAAACAGCAGAAATGCCTTCGTGGAGTCTTTTAAATGGTTTGCAATTGGAATAGGAAAATCGATACTCAAACGATAGATTGATAAAAGGATGAATACTTTTCAGCTTGACATTTGTTTAATTCCTTTAAGTTCGTACAGAACATTCTCTTCTATTTTCACAACAACATAATCATCCAAATCGTGAACCGTATTGTTTTGTCTGGTTCATTTATGCGACACAAACATTCATTCTGAGTGGTCTGTGACGACGGCGTTCCGTCTAAGAAGCGCCGCTCCGTAGAAGGATTCGCTACGCAACAGCCAACAGCCAGCGAACGTCACCAAGCAGACCGACCGAACGAAAGAAACCGGTCCGGACCGTGGCAGTTTCTCGTTATAATCGAGCAACCTGTTGCTCACCACGACGACGACGACGACGACGACGCGTCTCGGTAGAACCATACCCAGGGGTTCGAGGGATAACATCTTCTAGCGAGGCGAGCTCGAGTCATTCATTCACAACAGTAGGCTACGACCGGGGAAAACTCAACCGTACAGCGCTGTGCGATAGCAGCAAGGATGTGCGTCACATAACCTCAATTTTAAAACATACAAACAGAAAACATTTTCTTGTTATCGCTCAATGCATGCTGCTGAATATGTTTATGTTATTTCGAAAGGTGACTAGAAAAGGTTCAAAATTAAGGAAATTATTGTTTTTAAATGTGTAAAAGAAATAAGTTTACTTTAAAATTGGGACCCAAAAGTAAATGCACATTTGAGTCCCTGTAATATGTTTTAATCGAGGCTCTGCGGTTCCAAAGTGTACGTTAGTGTTTTCACTTCAGTCAAAGCAGCAGCAATGAGCAGCAAAACCATCGGTCTGGCAGCTGCGAGTCCTGCCGGAAGTGCTAGCAAGCGACTCCAGTGAGAACGAGAGAGATAGAGTTGGTGGGAGACAAACTTTCGCCTACATTCCATTGAATGCACCCAGGACACGACACTATCTCCAGATTCCCATGAACAGCAGCCACTCCTCCATCTCTTTCTCCTCCTTCCTACACTCCAGCATCCAGCTCGCAAAAGCACCGCCATTGTGCCATTTAGGATGTTAGAAATAAGGACAAGCGCTCGATGGGTGGCCAGGTGGTGTCTAAAGCGGAGGCAACATCAACCACCAAAACCGTTCGGTAGCAGCGTGTTCCATTTGGCACAATATACCTAAACAACCAACACGACCACCACCACCACCACAAGCTACCGGAACTGGCCATCAACAAGTGTTTCCGTTTCGGGTAAAGTCACGGCGTTGTTTGGCGTTGTGGCGAATGTACCGTGGTGGCCACGGTGGCAGACTGTGGCTACAGCGTTTGGCGTGCAGCCGCCAATGGGCAACGAAAAATGTTTCAGCCTCGCGCAATTCCCGCACAAAAAAAAAGCTCTCTCTTCGCGGACGAACCGACGGATGGACGGGAATCGTATTGAAGCGCGAGGCGAGGCGAGGAAATTATCTTTCGCCCGGTTCCGGTTGAGGCCATGGTGCGCTCGTTCGCTCGCTCGCGAACAAACAACATCCGCTGCTGGTGGTCGCGCCACGAAAACTCGACGCTACTCACCACGGCCGTGGACCACGAATTCTGGCGTTCTAGGCGCTGGCCTCGTCGGTTCTCGGTTGGCATCACGCAAGGCACCGGTCGGGGTAAAGCATACACTTAGTTAAAATGCCTCCATCCGGGAAGTCAATCGTCTGTCGTCGTGGTCGCCGTGGACTAAAAACTCGCGCACGGAAGTATCGCGACAAGGCACGAGACAACAACAAAAAAACAACATCCACCACCACCACCACCACTACGGGCCTATATCGGTTTGCGTTGGCTTCCCACGGTTTTGTCCCGGTGTCCGGTCTCAGCCGAAGGATATCCGGATTCAATGAACAGAAATCTCGTCGCAATGGAGGCGCCCGGTACTGTGAGCTTTCGAACAACCGTTCGTTTGGATGCTGCTCTGATCGGCAAACGCAGGCAATAATCGATTCCACCAAATTGGTGCCTCTCAATCTCTTCTGGCCCTGTTTGTGTTTGTGGTGCCAATGAGTTTTCCCGTTTTCCCGGTTCCGGTTGAAATTAAAGGGAAATAATGATTTCCATCGACTTATTAAATGGGAGAATTGGATTGCAGAAAGAGTGTTGAACGGAATAATTGAACAATAAGCAACATGTTTAGGAACGTAATACAACATAATATAATGTTTAAGGGGGAACTTCGGTATTTTATTTTATTCCTTCGCATTTACTTTTCACATTTTTTATGAGTGCTTATCTTTTCAAGAGTATTGTGTAAAATTTTGGGATCAATCGAAGCAAAACTTACAAAGTTATTGATTTTTAAAAATTCGCCTTTCAAAGAAAGCTCAATGCATCTCGTGACTTTGAATCGCGATTCCCAAAAAAAAAGTCGTAACACAAAAACTACTGGACCGATCGATTTGAAACTTTGAACACACAGTCTGTATACTATTTGCCAAGTAGCCACGTCGAGTGTTTAAAAAAATTACTTGATACTTTTTTATAGATAATTTTTTTAAATTATGTAAAGCTCATTGTTTGAGGCAAAAATCTGCCAAAAATCGAAAAATAGGAAATTGAACAAAAACTCGACGGGGCTGCCTGGATAAACTTATAATCTAACAAAAGAACACACATTTGTACATTTCTGAAGTTCCAGCACGAGGCTACGATGGGCACCGCAAAAAGTCCTTTTTGGCACACTTGCCTTTCTAGATTGGATGCCATGAACGTAGTTTTGAACAAATCTTCCTCAAAATAGAACCAAATATTCTTCAAAAGTTTCAGTTTAATCTAACTTTCACTTGAAAAAATAAAGTTGAATGGTTTCTTTACTAAAAATCGTCAAAAATAAACCTTTTTTGACCCGAAATAACCGAAGTCCCCCCTTAAGGAGGGTAAGTATTGTCATTTCCCTATCTCAATTAAGAAATCTCGTGAAGAGGTCGGTGGTAAATGCTTCTTTTCCTATCTGGACAAACCGCATCATCAGCAACAAACATTCAAACAGCATGTACCGTAGCGTATCAGAGCAAACCCACAACCAACAGGTGGCCAATAGGTTTTCCGCAAAATGCAGTCCAACGGCCGAGCAGCACATGTACGTACGTATGTGTGTGTGTGTGCCATTGGTAGCAACAGCCGTTTCCACCGGTTACCCATTCATAGCTGAATGAAACGCGGCACGAGGACCGAGAGCCAACGGAACCGACGATGTGCAACAGTGTGCAACGGGCTGTTTCCTGGTGGTCCTGGGGATTTTGTAGGATTTGCCGTTCCCAGAAACGGGCTGAACGAGAGGCTGGCCCTCTTTCTGGACAGCAAAATGATACACAGACACCCCACAGAAGAAAAAAAACCGAGGGGCACCGAGTAACCGAGGCCGAGAATGGAGACGAAAAACTAACCAAAAGTTGAATCTACATCCGGTGCTCCCTGGTGCTGGTACTGCTGCTGCTCCTGCTGTTCCTGCTGGAAGTGATGTTGGGAAAATTGGCTTCCGTTTTGCCTCCTCGGTGTGCCCGGGTCCGGGATGGAATCACGGTGCTTGAGCTCGTGTCGAAATACCGAGCAGTGCAGCCGCCGTCTCTTCGTCGATTTGGGTTGCTTTTCCTTTTTTCGAACTCTTTTTTTACTGTTTTTTTGTTGCATTTGCATTCCGGGCCCAGTCAGGCCTTTGGGGCACAAGATAGGCTTTCGGTTTGCGACAGACAGACAGACAGACCGACAGGAGGCGACCGATTCCACAAACTGAACCCCTAAACTGAACCACTTTTCTCCGAAAATGGTCGCTTCTGTTGATATTTGGTTTACGGTTACCGGCTTCATCTTCAAGTACCACCCCGGAAGTGAAGTGGAGGGGGTTTTGAAGCGCAAGGGGCACTCGAAACGCAACAAGCTTTTTTGTGGCATCTTTCCGGGGACGCTCCTGGGGCAAACGATGAACGCTCTTGCGATGACGACGACGACGACGACGACGAATGGGGATATGGAACTTTTTGGCCACAACGCAACAGGACCGATCGAGGCGGAAGCCCCGGACACTTCGAGTGATGTTGGATGTTGCTCCTCCTTCACAGACACAGGCTACAGTTGAAGGCCACTTTGAAGGTATTTATCTCTGCATGGCGGTCGGTGTGAATCCAATTTTCCGCAACCGAACACCACGTTTCGTTTATGCTAACGAATCAAATCGAATAACGAGCCGAGGCCGGCCTGGGGGGGGTCTGGAGTGAGTCAAACGAGTGGGAGGTGGGCATGATACCACAAAGTTCTCACCACTCGTACGCTATCAATTTCGGAAAAAGGCGCATGCATGCATGTTGGCCGTGCAGCAGCAGCAGAAGAAGAAGTTGATCGTTTGGAGCTTGGATCGTTATCCAATGCAATTCATAGCCCTTTTAGCTTTCGGTCTACGTTCCCGTTCTGTTTCCCGTGACCACGGTTGGTAACCGGTTGCTGGTAGGTGCCGCAACGTACGCAATGTACGATTGAATATCTCGAGTCTCGCATGGCGCATTCACACACACACGACAGATGGACACATGTTTTCGGTTGTTTTTGCCAAATGCTTTCGGTGGATCATCAGATCCGGAGGTCGGTAAAACGATTAGGTTTGTTAAAGAGGATTTCAAAACATTATTTTGGGCTGAATCGTGTGCCGTGATATTCCTGCAATTGTTAACAGTGGACAGACTAACCCTTGAGCACAGAGACTTCTAGCTCTTTTTTGTATTTTTACAGAATTTACAAATTACAAACAGAAATTTTACAGACATATAGTGCAATTTCGCATTTCAAATCCAGATGAGAATGAAGCAGTTTGAAGCCGATTTGTTTGTAACTACTAAAGCATTGTATACTATGTTTGGGATAGTGCAGTTGGCAGCTTTGAAGTGGTTTTTTTTACCAAAGTTAACGAATTCAAAATCAAAATTTAAATGCTCTTTAAAGCTTCTAGGCTGATCCTTTTAAATTTTTCAACTCTTCAATTTGTTCAGCTCAGATAGTCTCATCAACGTTTTGACAAAACATTCTGTCAATTGACTATGTAATAAACAATTATGAATAACCCATGAAATAACTCCATCTATAAGCCAAATTATCACATCTGTGATTTCATCTTCTATAAAATTCCGCCGAAAAGGGATTATTAGGTAAAAACTCGACGACTTTAATTAAAAAAAATGCTTTAACATCGACACATGTATTAATTTCTAAATATTCTTCATGACTTAATTTAATATTCTTGAAAAATTTTGGTATGATCTTTTCAAACCTGTCTCAGATGATTTTAAACAATGAAAAATAAAACAAGTTTTGAGCACAGAGCTAGCGAAACCGTAGATTGATTGTGGTTTATTGAGATAAACTACTGCAAATAAGCGTAAGATCGATTAAGACTTAAAAAAAAACAAGAAACTGACGAACTCGAGGACGAAAACGCTATATCGCGAGCATTGGAACTGCAGTAGGCCATGTACGCCAGTTAGACCATAAAAGTTACTGGTTTGGAGATAGACGTAAAAAATAATTTGTCTCCCAAAAAGAAGATTATTACAACTCATAAAATATAGTATATTAGATCTCTAGCTCCTTAACAGTGCTAGCATGGATTTCCCCCCACATTTTCGCTACTGCATACGAAATCGGATAAACTCCGATCAATCCATCCGATTGGATCTTTCCAAAAGGTAAACCTGAAAGCCGCAGCACGCTGAGAACAGCTGAGCTGGATAAATAGATTGATAAGAATATATTGAGTTCTCAATCAAATCAATCGCGGCACCCGAAGGCAGCTCCATTTTCTCGAGAACGAACGATCGAAAGCATGGGCACGGGCACGGGACGGGCCGGGCCGGGGATTTTCATGAATTTCGAATTTCCACTGCGTCGGCATTGGAGCATTTCATCAATAAGTCGGCGGCCGAACAGCGGCCTGCTGTCATTGATTTATCGGTGAGAAAAGAACCACGCACCACCATCTGTGTCGGCTACCATCAACGTGGTGGCCACCACCATCGGTGACGGGAGCTGCCGCCGTCTTGCGGACAAACTTTTCGTCGTCGTCGTCGTCGTCGTCGGCGAACGGAAACCTGTTGCCTTATGCACAATGCACACTGTATGGTGGTAGATCTATATGTGTATGTATGTGCCTGGTGTACTACTACAGCCCTAGACGATGGCAATAATACACCCTGTACCACCACCGTCTCTCTCCTTCTCTCCCTCTCTCTCTCTCTCTCTCTCTCTGGTGGTCCGTTTTGAGCTCTTTGCTTGTGCTAGTCACGTGTTTTATCCCATTTTCTGAAGGAACCAACGAGGCCGCCGAGGAGTGTGAGTGACTAACTGCCTCAACCCAATTCGATAAGGACACCCGGACGCCCCGCGTGCCCCACAGGGCGCACCCCCGGACCATGCGCTGCATACCATGGCGAGATGGAGGAAGAGAAAAACGAAAATTGGACCTCCAACGTCGTACACCCTGATCGGAACCGAGAAGAAGACGCGCAGACAGTTGCGGAGAGACGGAGGGCAAAACGGAAGCGCGGAAGTGACATTTCCTCCCCCATCCTCTTCCTCCTCCTCCTTCCCAGGTCCCTTTTTCCAATCCCGTTTTTCGGTCGGTGGATGATGTGGCTTCGGAAAACTTTCAACCTCCCACCGACCCACCACCCACTCCGGGGCCTGGGTCTTGGGCGATGGATTGAGAAAAGTGCAACGTTCCACCAACACCACCACCGACAGCAACGTCTCAAGGAACCGATTCCTTTTTTCCTTCCAAGGACTCGTCCGAATCTCGAGCGCCAGGAGCGAGCGAGAGCGACCGACAGAGAGAAAAAGAGAGAGCGAAATGCAGAAAGAGAGAGCGAGAGGATGATTTCTTGGAGTTGTCTAGGACGATACCCACACTCCCGCATACGCCCGCATAAATCCTTCTCAGCTCAACCCCTACACCAGGGGACGGTGGATCGTCGGCGACGGAACCCGAAGACGCCCAACACCAACAACGTCCGGAACGTCCGGGAAAGTGCACAGTAGTGCACTGTTGAAAGCCTTTGCTTCGCTCTGCCTCCGCTCTGCCTTTGGGGGGAAAAACGTTGTGTTGGTTGGTTGGTTTGGGTCGCGTTATACAACAAAAATTGATCGTTTTCTTGTGTGCGCCACGGGGGGGTGGGAGAAAGAGAAGGAGAAGAAGCCTCCGGGAACGGATATTTTCGTGTTTGCGCCGAGGAAACGACGGGCTTCGGGCGAAGAGAATGCATCCGCATGCGGGTGTATGGAGGTGGCAACAACTGGCGGGTGGCACACAAGCGCAAAACCTGATTATATTTCCGGCTCCATGCCCAGGCCGGCAGGGCACTTCCCTCCTTCAAGCACCTCTCCTGGCAGCCAGTGTCTTTCTGAGCCACTTACTTGTCGCCATCATCGGACACGGCGACGGAGTCGACGACAGAGGCGGCGAAGGCCGGTATCCTTCTATATACCAAACGAGAAACGGTTTTCTGTGTGCGCTCCTCATGGACATGGACGCTCCTCCCGTACACCATTTCCTTTTTGGGGCTCATTTTCACGCTCGCTCTCTCTCTCTTTCTCTCTCTTGCATAGTGCAACGAGTGTGTGCAGTGGTCCTGGGACCAGCTCTATACCACGATATCGCGCTGGATGTATACAAACTGCAGCGTCTACTACTGCTGTTGCTGGCCAGCAGAACGGAAGTGAAGGGAAAGCAAATGGCAATAGCAACAACAAAAAAAAACCTCGTGGTGGTATATAGGCGTCGTCGTGGTGGTGTGCTTTCTTCGGGTACGAAAGGTGCCCGAAAAGGAAAAGGATGAAAGAGCGCATCGGCAGCTGCTCCTGGAGTGGAGTGAGGCTCACTTGTTGCACAAAGTACCAGCTCGCACAGTAGTGCACGGCACCAACACAACCGTACACAGTATGGAGAGTAGCCAGTTGCACACATGGCTATGCAAGGCACACGAGGCCAGCGAGGAAAGCGATAAGATGTTGTTCAGTTTATGGTCGAAGAATGGATATATGTCGCCAACACTAGTTGGCTATGCACCATGGAAGCAAACGCCAAAAAAACAAATGTCCCAGCATACTAAGATCATGCACTTTGTGCAATGCGTTTTTTAATGCAAATATTGCTTATGGTTTTTTGGGGGTCTTTTATGGTTAGTATGTTGAAAAAAATTGAAGGATAGTTCAAGGATTCAACTCCCCGAAGAAATATTAGTAGTCTTATTGGTCGGTTACTCGTTACTCACCCACAATGTACACCATGTTTTTCGTCCACTTCGTTAGCTCGCGTCTTATGTAGCGACGCTCTTGCACACAGCGTGCGTACGAGCAGTCCGCCATCCTGGCTGCCTGCCGTCAGCGTCGTCGGCGGTCGGCCTTCCGGACCGCGGTCCGATCCCCTTACACTGTTCCGTAACCGGACCGGAGTGCTCGTTCGGGCACCACACGTGAACACACTACACTAGCAGCTGCTTCAATCGAGCTGCTTCAATCGAGCTGCTTCGCATGCAACAGGTTGAATTCACGGGTTGGCGCGTGGTGGCGCTTTGTTGTTGTTGTTGTTGTTGTGGTGGCAGCAGCAACCACTACTCCGATTCTACCGATTGCTGATCGGCTGCATTCCTCGAACAGTGCTTTCTTGCCGCATTTTCAAACCTTCACCAAACACTAACACACACGCACGCACATGCACACAAAAAACACTGGCACACGAACACAAATTGAGTTTGATTTCGGGGTAAATTAATTACTCTCAACTGTTTAGAAGGAATAAAAACTGTTCGGAACTTTGTCGATGTTCGATGCTTTTGCCGACACTTGCGCCGAAGAGAGAGCGGTACCGGAAATGAATTGGAATTTAAAGATGGTCTGACACTAGAACACTAAACGGTAGGCAGCTCAAGGCAGTGCCATGCTTGCGGATGTAGTCACAAGTTGGGTTTTGTTTATGCGAAATCATTATCAATATGAAGTGAAGCACTGGAAAGAGAGAATATAACATTTGGAAATCAGAATGAAGATGAAATTAATAACTAGATCGAATTCGTTCACATAATCTAGGAGATAAAATATATAATTCCATTTTCCTTTTGTTCTAGAATCGGCCTCCATTTAAATACTAACACGTACAGAAAGGCGAGTTAGTACATACATAATCAAACAGAGCACCTGCTCTTCAAAAAGGACAATGCCATCGAATGTCGTCAATCGGAAAGAGGAAATTAAGTATAAACTTACTCAAAAGAACCCCTGGATTAATCCATTTTAAATTCCTTTAGAAACTTTGTGAAAAAACAATCCAACAATTCGAATTGTTTCCACAAACTCCGTTTTCCCATCTCATGGTAGATGACACTACCACACCTTAAGCGCACATTTGGACATCCTTTATTGTACTGAAAAAAAAGTGTCCTTTTCGCAAACGAAACGCAAAAAAACATCCCGTTTAAACTAACGATGCAACGATTGCACATCCTTCTCTTCACGATGGCGCTCGCATCGAAATAATAATGTGCCCACCAACACTACGGGGACAGCAGCAGAGAGAAGGCACTACCACTACATAAGATGGCCGGCCTGATGCCGGATGCACGGACGAAGAGGAGACATTTTCCTGGGCGCGACAGCAAGACGCCTTGACGTGGGTTGCTCGGGAGTCTCGTTTATGTTGCCATCCGTGTGCCACCACATTTCGGAACGGGAACGGCAACCAATTGCATTAAACCTGCCTCTCTCACGTGCAATGAAGCAGAAAAAGGTTTCTCGAAAATAACATAAACTTTAAAAAACGTTTGCTATTAATAAAAATAATGCAAATGTATTTTACCTTTTATTTCCTTGATTTCTCTGTTTGGCTATTCCGGGAGCTTAAACGGGAACGGAATGTTTCTTTGTTGTCTGAAAAATAAAGTAGGCCGCCGCGTGGTAGTGATGTCTGTGAACGAAAGAAAACGTAGCAACATGATCGATTAGTATTATATTTTGCGTTTGGCGCAAGCTAATGTTCGATAACTCTTAGCAACAGTTTTTACTTCGATTGATACACTATAAATAGGTCTTAATAAGGTCCAGAACCGATGAAAAGTACCCTTAAACAAACCTCTTACTTGAATAACTCTCGCATGACACCACACCTGCCGTTTCCTGCATGAATGTGTCCTCCTTCTGCCACCTACCATCACCAAGCGTCGAATCTATCTCATTACTAGCACACCGACACCGCAACCAGCGATGCAGCCGACACAGTTATGACAGTTGCAAACACCCACACGCCCTCCCTACGTGAGGCGACTGGAGCACCGGAGAGCAGTGGTGGTGGCCAGGAAAGGTGTGGCAACAAATTTATCAAATATATAAATTTAGTATTCAACAGGTTGGAAATAAGCTCTGACGGGATCAGTGATGCAGCCGCCGCCGCAACAACAACAAGAGCAACACCAGGAGGAACCAGGATCCAGGCTCTCCGTCCTCTCCGGTTTCGGAAGTCGCTGCTCGGTCACTGGGGGTGGGAGTGAAGCAGGAGGAAAAACTACTCACATCACAACAGACCGACCGCCGACAAACCAGCGATTGCCAGCCTGTTGCCTTCTGTTGCTGCTGGTGGTGCTGCTGGTGCTGCTAGTCCACGGGCCAGGCCATATGGTCCAGTGTGGGAAGCTCAATGGCACGACATCGTTATCCAACCGTTTTGGCAGCCAACGATGCCTGCAACAACGATGGTTTTCGAGAGCCTCCCCCCGATCTCGGAGTGCAAGCGGTGGTACTTTTATTCATTCGAGTTGGAGTTGGAGTCGACTCCTCCTCCTCCGGGATTGCCAAATGCACGGGTACCAGATTGTGTCCGTGCTTTTCACAGTGGGTGGAAAGTGTTCAACACTTTTGGCCAATAAAATGGTACTCCCGGCTTCGTGCTGCGTTGCTTCATTCAGTTGGTAGCTACTAAAGTGCAACAACAAAGTGCTTATGTTTCGCTAAACACGACAAGTAGCATACAAAAGCAGGTAAATATGTTTTCGTACACATTTTCAGATTATTTAGTTGGATGGATAGCGGATAGATTTATCAGTGTGGATGATTTTGTAGAAGATAACAAACCGTATTAGGTGCCGGAATTAGTTTTTTAGAGTTTTTGGTTCAACAAAAACGATTTATTTTCAATACTAAAAAAATAGTTGCATTAATCAAAATATTGCCGATCGCTGACCACTTTTTTTGACCATATTTTGGGCAATTTACGAATTCCATGTTGAATCAACTCCTCATCTTTTACGGCTCGCCCGTCATTATATATGTTAAAAAAAAACTCCTCATCTTTTGAACCAATCCAGTGAACCATCCGTTTTTTGATACCTTCATAAAAGGGTGAGGTTCTGTGCAAATAAGTTTTCAAGCAGCCATTCAAGAATAGTATCCATAAAGAGCAATGGATCTGGTGTATACAGTGGGGAGGCTAACAAATAGCATCCAAAATTGGGTAAATAGTTTTTGATCGGTTAAAATTTTGCAGTTTTTTCCTCCTTCTTGCAAGAGCTTGCTTCAAATGGATCAATTATTATTGACAAACGATCTCCATCAATAGTTTCATGGGTTTCCAGAGGTTCTTAGTGCATGGCACCCGTGAAAACTAGATCTTCTCATTGTTTTGGTGTATCCGAACGTTCTGTGCCTGTAACGTTAAAATCTCCGGCTCGAAATCTTTGAAATTAGCTTTCGCATTTTGTTTTTTTTTTGTGTTATCCCATGTTCACCATAAGCTGGAAGCAACAAACGCTAACTTTCAGCAGACGTTTACCGCAAATGAAAGAAGGTTTTTAAACCTCTCCGCAAAATGGACTTTTCAGGCGCCAACCACGTGACATTTTCAACTTGAGAAAAAATATGTCATATTTAATAAGTATAAGTAGAAACTTATTGCGTTTTAAAGGTATTTTTTATACTTTAAAACGACATAACATATGAGTCTCTGAACCGTCATCAACAAAATGGCGCTATCTTTATATAAAATCGAAAAACCTGATTCCTGGACCTAATAATAACTTAATACACTTCCTATTTCCAACTTTTGACCATACGTAAATGCACCACAGGACCACATTGCCCCACACGCTTGCTGCTGGGTAAAGCGAATCGGAAGTCGGTAAGTTTGTTGGTAGATCAACACTTTGGAGTTGTCCAAGCATCTAAAACCCAATTTCCACAAACTCTCTCTCTCTCTCCCAGGGAGTTCCAGCACACTAAACGTCAGCCCGCTTACCCAGTTCTCGGCCCAAAAACCACCCAACCCCCCAAAAACACCCTCAAAAACACCACCACCAGTTGCTTTCCCACTAATGCCGACGCATCGCTCACGTGTTTGCTCGTAGCTCGGTCCTCGGTCCTCGGTGAAGGTTGGTGTTGCACGTGAAAATACCGAAAATTGGTACGATACCTTCCTCGGGATCCTGCGACCTGACCCTGCAACAACATGATGCTTGCACCAGACCGCCGAGTGCAGCACAAACGACGTGGTAGCCACCGGCTGCCTTCGAGCCGGCTAAACGATTTAATACGTGAACGGATGGCTCACTCCGGTCCAGTCCGGTCCGGTCGTTTGAGGTCTTGGCCGGACTGCCCGACTCTCGGACTATTTCCCGCAGGTCCAATCACACACAATCAACGCTCTCTTGCTCGCGCGACACCGGACGGACGGACGGTGCCGTGCCGTGCCATGCCGGACACTGGAATTTGGGCTTTTTGCAACCTGAAGCTGGATTCCGGGATTAGTCCCGGACCCCGTATAGTACTCAAGTGCTCTGGGCTGGTGTCCCTTGGTGTATGCCATCCCGGGTATGCCAACAACGTTGGTAAACGTTGGAGTTGTAAGCTCTTAAATTCGCATTAATTTTCGGTCGCACAATGACGCCCGGTTTGCAGTATCGCAAGCCTTCGAAACCGCAGCTCGCTTTGCAGACCAACGGTTGTTGTATGGTTCAGACCAGACCGCCAGGCATCCGAAGCATGAGGACTACCCATTACTCCGGGGGAACGAGCTGCAGCTGCATGTCGCAATGGATACCATTTTTTGGAGTCCAGTCCTTGTCAGTGTTGCAGCCGGAGTCATCGCTGGATGCGCTCGGGATGCCGTACCGTGTTGCATTATTGGTTTTGGGGTGGCGTTTCACCCGCTGCACCTGCAGCTGCCGCACGGCATCGACCATCGGATTCGACCAAGAGTACGATGGAAATCGGACATTCGAAAGAGGACAGTGTCAGTGGTGTCCACCGGCGTCCGGTAAGCGGTGTCCCGGTCCCGAAAATGAATGAATTAATGGGCTCGTTGGGTCAAAGGTGGACCGGCGGCTTAGCTCTTCGTACTAACTGGTTGGCCACATGGCTGGGCGTCCGTGGTCCGTGGCCACGGAGTCAATGGCGAGTTTGAACGGGAACGAGAAGCAACAGATTGCATAATTAGCAATTTAGATCCCAACATCGCGTTCGCTGTCGGCTGTCGACGTGAATATGGACGACGTGAGGCGTTGTGAGGTGACCACTCTGACCACTCTGGCTCGAGGTTGTCTTTAATTGGCGCGGGCTTCCGATCCCCTAGGATCCGAAATTAGCGAACCCTAACTGGACGCACCAACAGGACAGGAACCATTCCACAAGAACAACCAACTCGAACAGCAACCAGAGAACCTGTCGTCCCTTCAGTCGCACACTGCACGATACGAGTTGAATATTTTTCGGCGCGAATCGACGAGCCCGCGATGTCCGATTGCGGCGCGAAGAATCGAATCCGAATCCGCGTAATCGAACTGGGAACGGAATGTCACTCACTCAAACCTTCGCCGCGAGGCCGCGAGGTTGTCAGTCAAAAGCCGTTGGTACGGTTCGGGCTGGGAGGGAATTGTTTTTTTTATGTGCAATTAAATTTACTTCTAAGCACACCGGATGTTCATTACCCGGACCCGGACCGGGAAATTATTGCACGCAGCAGCAGCCTCCAATCGTGGCCAACGTGGATCCATCAAAACTTATTAACTCGCATACGGGAGGAATAATGGCACCATTGGCGAGATGTCCCGGTGCTCTTTTAGGTTGGCTCAGAATTATGGAACCGTTTGGATTGGAGAAGAGCCCCGAAGCCGTGGCCAGACCACCGCATAATCAGCACTGGCGCTTAGAGATTTCTAATTTGCAATGAAATCGGAACAGTGCTTTAGTGAAAGATGGACCGACACAGTACGTGTGTGTGTGTGTGCGCTGATTGATGGGTCGCTAATGATATTATGGGCCCTATTGCGAGTGTCTTGTCTTGCAAACGAGACTGCCTTACTACTGCTGAAAAAACTTAGCAGTCTTGTTTAGCTTTTATGAATGAACTTGTGATTTTTTACAGCCTGATTTCAAAACAAATACTAATACTACCAAATTAATCACCAACACCACTAAAAACCAACATCCTTCGGTCCAATGGCAACGCGACTTTCAGTCTCGTTTTCAAGACTCAGAGTCTGGTAGGTTTTGGCACCAGACTCTGAGTCTTGAAAACGAGACTGAAAATGGTATATTTTTTCGGCTTGGTCGTAGTTGCCATTGGAGCGAAAGATGTTGGTTTTTAGTGGTGTTGGTGAATAATTTAGTAGTATTAGTATTTGTTTTGAAATCAGGCTGTAAAAAATCACAAGTTCATTCATAAGAGCTCAACAAGACTGCTAAGTTTTTTCAGCAGTAGTAAGGCAGTCTCGTTTGCAAGACAAGACAATCGCAATAGGGCCCTATGCTTTATTCGAACATGACAAGTTTAACTTGGAAATGGTTGTTCGGTTGCTCATCGCAATCCCTTAGTACATTGTTCGAAAGCAAAAAAAACCCAAAGTTCCACGTGTAGCACACGCGAAGCACTTTGGCATTCGCGATATCATAGTATGCTTTGACAGCAACAGCAACACTGACAACTGCAACAACAAAAACAACAGCCCCAACCAGAACTACACGAGCAGCATTGACAGGCACGAAGATGCAACAATGGCGCAACAGGTGCGCTGCTGTCACCTCTTTGTCTGAAGAATTTGCCACCGACACGAGCCGCCGTCGTCGGATGTGGCCGCGGTCCTTATCGCGGTCACATGTTGCCCATTTGACCCGTGCGCTACCAAATCAAGTAGATTAACTCCCGGACCCGCGCGACCGGCGCGTCGGCGTCGAATTGGCCTTGCCTGGCCGGACGATGTGTTTACCGTTTTAGTCACGGCGAGGCGCTGCAGGCGCACCACTATCGGCCCCGTGCGGATTTAAACCCCATCAACCCCTTCGGTTCGGCTGCTTCTTTGTGTGTGAAAAGCAGGTGTTGTGTTTTGTTTTTTTTTGTCGACCACCTGTGCTCCGGTTCTGCGAGAGTGCGGAGTGGCAATCAAGTCCATTCACACACCCCCGGGGGCACACATGCCATGCATGCTGGCAGGAAGTAAAGTGAGTGTGTCTTGGGCCGGGGTTGAAGGGGACACGCGCACACCGCGGGATGCTATCGAGTTTTTCTTACCCCGTTGTCCAAACTGTAATATATTGGCGAAAAACGTAAAGTTTACCTTTTTTTTCAACGATACTAAAGACCCTAAAAGCGAATTTGTCATCAACATTTGCTAAATTCACGAACATTTTAGATGATAACATTGATAGAACAGCTGCATTCAACTTTCTAAACTGATGAACTGTCAGTTTTCTGTTGGCCAAAAATCTCATAATCCTCCAAAGAAATTACCACCGTATATATTCAGCTTCAATCCCAAAATCCAGTTCCAACGGATGTCAAACGAATTGTTGGTGGGATAGGGTTCCCGGATTTTTGTCATTAATATAAATGTTTCATTGGTAATGCCTCTTGTTTCCTTTCCAAAAACTTAATGCCTTTTGCAAATGCTTCAGAGGTTCAGTAGATTAACGAAAGCAACATAAAAATACAAAACAAAATTACACTCAATTTGAAACCTGAAATATGTATTTGGTATAAAAAATAGTTTCCTTCAATTTTACTTAAAGATATTACAGCTAATTGAAGTACGAATTGCAGTAAAAATTCTTAGCCCTGTTTGTGATATCGTTTTAAAATACAAAACAAATACCTTCACAACGCAATAATTGACTGCTCATTACATAAATTTACGGGAATTTACTGGATTGCTTCTAAAAATGAAAAGTTCTTTAGACACGAAATTCGAAAAATGCCTTAAAGATGGAAGAAGTACTGTCCGGCGATAGGCAATATTTAAATCAATGTAATATAATATTCCTTTCGTTTCGAAAACAAGTCGTGTTTTTAAGTGACAAAAAATCATAGACGTAATAGTTACAGGGAATGCCAAGAACCTGATTTTAGACTGACTGATTACCCCAATCCAATGAAGCGCTTCCGGTGGTGCAACCAAGCCCGAAAGCAGCTCACCATGAATGCGTCTAATACATTCCCTGTACTTCCAACGAACCATTCATCAACGCAAAAGAGTGCCCGAGTGTTCCTTCACTTCCGGCCTCACTGCTTCTTCTCACTCCCCCCGCTCAGAACCGGTTCCGAGAAAGGCAACATTTCAAATTGCAGCATCGATTTCGTTCAAGATCGATACAAAAGGTACATTCTGTCGTTCTGTCTATGCGTCTATCGGGCTACCGGGGGAGGTGAGTATGTAATGAGAAACAACAGAAGATACACTCCAACTCCCGAGATGAAGAGACCGAGAAAAGGACCCAAGAGAGCAGCAGCAAAGAAAGAAAAAAGAAACGGAAGCCTTTCTTGCCAACAATGCCTCCTCGATGCTCGAACGGAGTGAAGGAAAGAAAGCAGAATCCCTAATCATAGACACTGACCATAGTCAACAGCCCCATCATCATCATCATCATCAC
>NC_064874.1:35756902-35889402 GCF_943734745.1 Anopheles darlingi
ACCCCGAAACCCCTGAGCTCAGGTCGGGTCACCGGGAGTCTAAATAGAGTCGCCATCTAATAGGATCGACCGGAAGGAAGGTGGAAATGGACGCGTGCCCAGGACGCACTACGCAAAAGTATTGCAAGTGGCACTCCGAACGAACGAAACTCAAACCAAACCAGTCGAACCAAAAAAAAAACGAAAAAAACCCCGAACGGCGGTTGGAAACCCCCACAACCATGCCTCATGCCATGCCTCATCCCCTCATCATCGGAGAATATGCACCCTTCTCGCCGCACACAGCAACAACGGCAGCAGCAGCAGCAACAAGAGCGGAATCTAAGTCACGTTGCAAGACCCAACGTGCTGTTCCAAAAACCCAAACCGAAAAGGCCCTTCCTTCCACCACCTTCCTCTTCTCTCTCTCTCTTTGTCATGCACACACGAGCTACTACTACTACTACTACTACTAATACAACCGCTGCTGCTACACAGAGTCGCAGTCGTGCAAATAGTGCAGCGATGGTAGTGGCGCCGACGGCACAAGCACCACCAGCCCCCCCTTTGCACTTGCACTGCAGTCGGACTTCGGTTTACAGCCCCCCCGACCCTTTACTTGGGTTTTTGATAGAGCGTCAGCGTGGTGGTCTGGCTGGGGGTTGGGGGGCCAGAGGGGCCCAGCGCGGCACCCGCAACCGCAGCCCTTCTCATTGCTCATTGCTCACCACATCACCAACCTCGGAAACCTTCAACTAGTGTCTATTAAGTATGGCATGCCACCCCTCCCGGGCCTCCCGGGCCACCCCATCAACCGCTCGTTCCAGCCCACTTCCAGCACTGCTGGTGGTTGATGAATACACCGAAAACAACCGAATCGAGTGCCGAGACGGCCGAGACCGAGCTGTACTACTAGAGCCGGACACAACTATAGCCACTGGAGGGCACTACTTTTTTTTCATATTCGGCCACACATTGGGATGATGTGTGTCCGCGTGAGCGTGTGTGTGGGTTGTGTGCAGTTCTTGGAATCAAATGCAACCGGAGCAAAGAGAGAGAGAGAGATAGGCGAGAGACACGACGCTTAGCAACTCTTACGGACAGCTGCAGCAGGCCAAAAGCAGCCAGCAAACAGCAGATTGCAACTGCTGTGGCTATGATGCACCGACAAAAGGGCCGAATGTTAAATGCGCATCCTACACTAACGCGCGAAGCTTTATTGTTATCAATTAACTACGTCGTCGACATTGCTTCTACTCACTCTCTCTCGCTCTCTATCTCTCTTTGTTCGTGGCATTGTGAATTCTTCGTTGCAGTTTCGCTAACTAACAAAGAAAACCCCAGAAATAAATCCACAAACTGCGAATCAAACATTCAATGCTTGATGGCCAGGGGATGCTAGCAGACGGTGGTGAAGGGGGAACTTGCGGCTGACGATGGCCTTCGCTCATTCCGTGGTTGAAGCAAAAACCGTTGACAAGCGGCAGCAGCTTTCGCACATACTAAACACGTCCCTTTGCATTCTGTGATTGTGTGTGAGAAGGGAGAGAAGGAGAGAGGGAAGCACACTCGCGTCTCGTCTTGTTTGTCTGTGGTCTTTCTAAAACTGATTAGAAAACCAAATAAATTCGTTCGCCATCCCGCCATTCCGCCCAGGCTTCGTCCGGTTCGTCGCTGGACCGTTCGCATCGCGGCGCGCAGGTTGTGAGTCCGGGGTTGTGAGATGCATTTCGGAGGAGGCGACGACACTCGAACCCTCGATTAGGAGAAGGCTGTAGCAACCATCATAGCAACCAGTGGACCAGTACGTACGGGGACTCTGGTTTGAGGGTTTTGATGAAAAAATTAAATCATTTGTTCTCTCTCACTCTCTCTCTCACTACCACAAATTATTCCTTTCAAAATCAACTGTTCTGTGGAGGTTTAGAGGAATAAACAGCAAGGAACGGCGCAAAACACTTCCAACACGGCTGACCAGTTTGGTTTCGCTGCGGGAACGCAATTCCCATGCCCATGCCGGATTATTCGTCGGATCACAACATTACTCACAGTGCCGTGCCTCGTCTCGCTTCAACCCCTTTTTTGCACTAATCACATCTTAGTGCATGGCGCACGGTGGCCTTCATTGCAAAGCCTTCCATTTCAACCACCACCACCACCAACATCACTCATCACGCCTTCTCCCGCTTGCTAGCTAGCTGCTATTCGTTACACGCCATGCACTGACCTTCGGTGGCATGTTTTTTGTTAAATCTTAGCTTTCTAGCTTTTTGATTGAACAGCGATTTGAAATTTGTTTTTTGGTTTGAATAGGTTTGGTTTGAAGTTTAATGATGTACATTTCAGACAAAATGTTACCATTTTTTGGAGAGAATCATATATCACATGCACAATCACTACAGCCTTTAGTACACCCAAGTACGGAGACGCTAAGTCACTTTACTCTCATTTCCGGTTAATCGTGGCCTGACGCAGATGCAGCAAATTATACATTTCATCCAAGCAACCATTAGCATCCGATTCAGCTCACAAATCAAATCGAGGCCAGCAGTAGCGCTGCAGTGTAGTTAGAATTCCAAAACGAGAAAAATTCTAACCTTCACGCACACTCACACACGCACACGAGGTCTGCAAGTGCAACAGATATCGGCATCGGAAAGATCATTAGCATTCAAGGTACGAAATCTCACGTGTGCATATCAAGTTTTCCATTGATTGGACACCGAAATGAAACCACGGAGTGTGTGTGTGAGAGAGAGAGGATATGAGATAGACAAAAAAGAGGAGTAGCACCGTAAACAAAAACAAACAAAGGCCACCACCACCACCACCCATTCAGTGGCTGGCAACAACAAAACAAAACAGAGAAGAAAAAAAAACGCACGCAGCAAACTCAACACAAAACGATACAAAACCATTACACCACCAACAACTGGCCGACTGCACTCTACGACTGCACCTTCTCGGGGCCAGCAATGGTGGTGGTGGTGGTACAGACCCCGGGAGTCGGAGCAAATTAAATTTTACCACCCACTCCGAACGCCATCACGGCGGCAGCGGCATATGCATTCGGTGTCGCTCGCGGACCGAAACTACTTTGGCTTCCGATGCATTCGCCTAGTAGTGCATCAGCAACCCCTGTTGCCTCCCTCTCCCTGCGCAAACGGAACCATTTCGTTCTTGCAAATGAGTAGCATTTGTTCAAGCCTAATTCACCCACCACTACGCTGCTGCTGCATTCGCTGCTGCACTTTTTTCGGATGATGCGTATGCGGTCTGATTATTTTCTATTCTATCGACACCAAGCTATCATCAGCAATCTGGCTGTTGCCACCACCGCACGTACGTACAGGCACACAAACACACGCGAGCCAGCGCGTGCACAAAGACAAGGGTGGTGCAGCGTTGAAGATTAGTTGTTTCACAGGTTGCTGTTGTATTTTTTTTGTTGCTTTTATTCCCGAGCGCCGTTTTTGTTCTCATTTCGATTGCAATTCTACAATCAGTGCTGTCAGTGTGCATCCAACCCAACCCAACAGAACAGAACAGAACACACCCGCCTTTCGCTACCTGACCGCCTCGCAGCATCGCAGCAATGAGCATATGAGTTATGGTAGGCCATCCATCCACCTGTGATCAGTGGCCACTGACCACGGATTCCGTTCCTTTTTGTCTACACTTTTATACATCCTAATTTTTGCACTTTCCATTCCATGCCATTCTAACCCCGCACAATGGAGCGTGCTCTGTTGCTGCTGCACACCTGCGCATTATTTGCAGCACAACAGCAACAACAGCTCGATCTACTCGCATGTCATGACCATTTGGCATTGCTCTTTCCTGCAATGCAATGCATTGATATATTTACTTTCGAGTTCTAGTTCGAGTGTTTGAGAGTTCGAGTTCGGGCTAACTATGTTGCCCCGAGTTGTTGTGGCTCTGTTGTATGGTATTGTTGGATAGTAGTGTAGGGTCTTGTTTTAAGCACCAAACAATAAAAGCACGCGGAATAAAACCAAACTCACAATCCACATCCATCCAGCATAGCTACGCATACGTTCCGATCAATGATGCTGCCCACCCGGAGCAATCGCGGTTGTGGTTTGGGATAATGGTTTGTTTAGTTGTGCGTTCTGCGAGAAATTGTGCGTTTGAACGTGCACTAAAACACTTGGAGAACGCAATCACAGCAATAGGAGTGTGTAAAAATAAGGAACAACATACGCAATGCCTCTTATTCTTTCGATCGTAAGACAAGATGGCAACACGAACGATCAGATCATGTGGGGAACAGTCAAAGATGTGCTCCATCTGATCATCTGATCGTCGAGTTGATTAACTAAATCGTCATACTTAAAAAAATAACATGCTAAAAAACCTAACTGATGCCGTATTATGTAACAAACTCCATGCACAAACGGTTGGAATGAATCAGCATTCCCAAGCTTTTGAAAAAAAAAAACACAAAACGATGATGATGTTGGTGCTACAGTGCGCGCAACGTTCAGCTACGCACAGCGATCGTTAACAACAGCAAGAGCAAAAAAAACCAGATGCAAGATGGAAATAATTAAATCTATTCGCTAGCGGAAAATAACTGAACGTTTCAATAACTAGTGCCGTGGCTTGTTTTCGAGTGAATCGGTTTCGTTCGTTCGGCATTTCATTCGCGAAACCGCGGGCTGTTTCAGGGAAGTCCCTGAAAGCGACCCCCTCCTCCTGGTGCCAAAGCCGGTTCTGTGTGATGCTGGCTCGCAATCGCCCGGCAAGTGCGAGCGCTGAGATGTTAGCGGTTTCTTAGAGAGGCAGTACGGTGCGGAGAATGGTTTTCGTTGAATTTTTTTAATGATAACTAAAGGCACCGTTTAAAAAGCCAGGTTACGGCAGGAACACATCCGTTGCCTGATGTTCTTGAAGTAGTAGTTATTACGGATGCCGAGCAGAATTCAAGTTTTGTTTTGATGACTAACACAAAGTAGATGACGTGGCTATTCGATCGAACGTTATATCAACAGCAAAATGGCGTGCTGCATTGCTGTAGTTGCAATACAATATAGCAATGAAATTAAACCAACTAAAACATATCCATAGTCTGCAAGACCATGTATTTGCGATTTGCAACAATGCTGCCATCCAAGGGCTATCTACCGCAGCACAAGATTTAGTGTAAATTGAACAATGACCGATTTACACCGATCCACTCCGGTATTGGCATGCTGCGACCGAGCAACCGTTTTCCAACTTCAGTGCAGCCTTTCAGTTGCAGTTCCCGGCCTCTTGTCGCACTCGACGAGCCTCTCGACGACTCGACGTAGTGAACAACGTATTTGTCCAGCTGGTTTATTAACACAAATAGGAAAAGATAAATAGCGCAGCGCTTCATCCATCACATCTCATATAATGCGCAAGACGGTTTTGCTGAGAGCCATTGAGCCAGCTTTTCGGAAGGTTCGCGCTCGAACTAACGGTAAAAGTGTACGTTCACACACTTTGCAACAGACGCAGCAAAGTCGCTCTGGCGCCACGGCTCTGGAAGAACATCAGGCGGCGGTATGCCGCTGTGCCGCCGTACCTCCCGAAGAGCCGCCAGTAAGTTGATTGTCCGCTAGGAAAGCCTTTTGTTGGCTCGAAGATTCGATCCGCTGACCACACTGGGTAAATAGGAAGGAATTGTCGTGTTTTCTGGACGGGCTGGTAATTTAAGTTGAAGGGTAGCTGAATTGTTTACGCAAATAAAGTCAATAATCCAACGATATTTTGTTTTCTTCATAGTGTTGCACAGATTACAGATTACCTTAGCTACAGCAAAGATGGCGTAAAAGGAATTATTAAAGGCCAACTGAGATGCTAGAGCCATTCAAGCAAATTTAAAACAAAGTCAAACAATTTCGTAATTATTGGTTTTATTTTCAACACAATAACCATCAGAGAGAAGTTTAAACAACGAACAAAAGGAAAACTAGATATTGCGTTAGAAAGAAATCGGAATTAATCTGTTTTAGCGCTTAACTTATCAAACCATGAATTAGGTTCCATAGAGCTCTATTTTTAAGCATCTCTCAACCATTTATCCCTAAAAAAGAATATGTACGAGGTGCTAGAGACGATTGTACAAAAAATTGTTATTGTAAAACTGAAACGAAAATTCTTGCTTTATTAATGGCGAGAAAAAAATAGAAAAACCCTTCGCTCAGCTTTGAAACGTCCTGGGAGACCGATGCAAATGCGGAGAATGCAATGAGGAGAAAAGACATGGCGCCCACCAGCGCCAAGAGGAAAATTTGAATAGATGAAATTTTTACTCCACCTCCATCTCCATAACCCATCCTGATGGACAGTACATTCCACTTTGGAAGAGTGTCGCTCCTCCATCGTTCATCCGCTGCGCCCTGCTGAAGGTGCAAATGAGAATTTATCCAATCGATGGACAAAACGAAGTGGAAACCCGTCGCAAGAAGGAGGGAACGAGGAAGCGAAAAAACAAATTGAAAATTAAAATGCACCACAACCGGAACGGGATGATATTACGAGGAGCAGCAGAGCAGAGGATCTGAATCCTCCTCCCCTTGAAGTGTTCGAGAACGAAATGCAAGACAGCAAAAGAAGAAAAAAAAACACTGAAAATGGAAAAGGAATCACCAAAAAAAAAAAACGGAACAAGCTCAAAAATGAGAAACTCCAGCCAAACAATTCCCTATGCAACCGGGATTCGGAAACAAGTAGCAGTTGCAACGCGAAAGCAGCACTCTTTTCCTTCTCCCCGCAAAAAAAAACCCTCGCCCAAAAGAATGACGAAAATATCACGGAAAATGTCGGAAAAGTTCCAGCGAAAAAACAAGATTACTTTTCTTTCATTTTCCACGATTTTCCACGAGTCCCTGTTCGGCCCCCCCGGGGGTGCGCTCCCGGAGTGGCGAGGTGGTCATTTGCGCGCTGCGCAGACTTTGCGACCAGATCCGGAGAGATGATTTTTTTCGCCTTCATTTATGAGGAAGAAGGGGAAGAAAGGTTGCATTTCGGGGTGGACGGTAGAGTAACAGATCAGAGGAAAATGCGGTCCAAAACCGAAATTAAAAAATGAACGGAAAAAGGGGTTGGCAGGAAGTTGAGGTTGAAAAATTCGGGTTTGTAAGCGACAGAAGACGCTATCGTTGGAAGCCTTTGTTCTAGCAGATTTCGATTTCGTGGTGGTAGTGAGTAGATAAAGCACCTTTTTTTTTTGGTTGCTTTTTTGTAGTTTCCATTTCTTTTTTCCGAACAATTTTCATCACGTTCGCTTTTGTTTCCCACCGATGGTGATCGTAGTGATAGATGGGGAAAGGGAAAAGGGGAAATTAAAAAAAGGACTCTCGAATTTCCAATCGATAACTGCGTCTGTCTGGAAGAAATTTGAAAAATATCAAAGGGAGTTGGAGCTGCCAAGAATGGCGATGGCCTGAGCCGAGCATTTCATGATTGATGATTTCGGTAATGCATGTTCCATTTAGTTGTTTATCGAAATTGTTTGAACTTTTTCATAATTTTTAATGTTTGTTTTTAATCCACAAGACAGATCTTTCGAATACATAGAGCCAGTCACATAAATAAATTCTAGAACCCAGAGCTTTCCTAGGGACAGAAAGGCTTTTATTTAAGACGCTTAATTGGGATTGAAAATTTATTAGGAACACATACACCTATCATATGTGCTCCCCAAAAAACTTGCTCCTTTATCATTTGCATTTGCTCGATCTGCTTAAAGTTATTCTGTATAACCACATACCAACCTTCCTCACATACTCTTCCGAATGCATCGTAATGTTGAAATCGAAATTCAAATGTTGGTCACCAGAGACAGCCTTTTCGACATTTCGGTTACTTCTCACATTCTGCATTGCGAATCATCATCACCACCACCATCCCAAACCGTGAGCTTTACCTTCTTTTCGTGCATGGAACTAGGACAATGAGATGCAATCACGAATGATGGTAACAAAATCTTGGACGAAATGTTACTCGCTCCCACAATTCCTCGATAACTGTCACACAATACTATCAACGTTCACTAAATGCCAGAACATAGCAAAAAAATTAAACTAGAAAAAGCATCATGAAACAGCTCATGCAAGGAAAAATGTTAACGCTTCCCGCCAGCGAGGAACTGGCGCCCCACGAGGAGTAGCTCCTAAAACCCCACGTGAATTATTCATTACTTTTTGGCGCGATTCGTCACTCCCGTGGTCGTGCTGGCTCCTACCTCATGGCCAGCAACCTCCTCTTCGTGTTGGCGTGCAGTGCAGCCGTCCATGCGACGACGCGTTCTTCCGCCTCCTACTCCTCCTCCCCTTCCTTCTTTCCTTTCCCAAAAACTATTCGTTGCATATGTGCATTCATTGTGCGCGAGGGTACCGGGCCGGGCTTAGTTATCGATTTTTTCGCTTTTCGTGAGCGCTAAACAGACACACCCAAAAAGGCTCATGCAATGTATGCGCGTGTATGAGAAGGTGTGGGGGAGCGATTTTCAACAGTATTTTTAAACCTTTCGGTAGCTATCCGTTTGATCCATGTACCATGTGCCCCTTTCATGTTCGCCTAAATCCATGATCCGATCCGTTTAAACTGGTCAGCTTGTGACGTTGGGTGTTGAGAGCATCATGAAATAACACGAAAGTAGAAGAAATAATTTAAAACACGCATGAAAACTTAGAACCGATATTGGTGTGAAATGTTTATAAACCATTAGGTAATAAATTTCAATTGAAAGTCCTATTTAGTATAATCATACTGATATTTAGATATTTCGATAGATATTCAGATCATTGTTAAAATGAAAAAAAAATGAATTAAGTTCATTACATTCATACAATTCGTTGCTTTTCCGATCAAAATTGCTTAACACTTCAACCCGAACCAACGGCCACTTTGATGGTCCATAAGCAGCAGGTCATTTGAGTCCGACTCCACCTCGGAAAAGGATATCAAACGCAAGCTTCTTGTTAATGCAGTGTACACCACGCGACCTCAACTGGTCTGTTCACATTTTATTTTAATTCATTTTTCACCTACTCATACTACCGTCGACAGGATCCCAACGGGTATCTTGAATTAAATAAAATTAAAAAAAACCCGCGAATGTTGGAAAGGGCTGGATAGAAAAGGGCAGTCATTTCGGGAGTGCTTTCCATCCCTGGCAAAGGAGGTGCGAGAATCGGAGCTGATAAAATGAAGGCAGCCCTTTCTCACTCGTCCCAATAAGGCACATACATCGTCTGGTGCTGGTCCAGCAGCAGGAAGCCATGGGAGCTTCCACGGATAAAGACACCCCGGAGATGCACCGCAACCCAGATAGAGAGAGAAAGAGAGCGAGAGAAAGAAAAGGGAGCGCGGAAATTAATTCTTTCTTTTCCCTGGTGTTGTTTTTGTAGGTTGGACTTTTTTTTAATAAACATTTTTCATTTTTTCTCCACCCCTCCTTGGGGGCAGCGCTCTGTGCGCTCGGTGCTCCAATGTTTCTTGGATCGATCCGGCCAAATCCTACGTCCCCCCCCCCCCCCCCCAAACGGTGGTGGCAAGGGACGTCCGGCCGAGACGGGAAATGGGAGGTTTTTCCGCATATTTTTTTCCCCTCCCCCAGCCCAGCTTATCCTTGTAAAACTAAACATGGAACAAAAAAAAACCGGGCACCTCCCTTCGGCACTGGAAACTACTCAGCACTTCAGCCCCAGCCCCCGGGGGTCCGCTGGCCGCTGCATATGCCGCCCGCTCCCCCCAAAGTAGCTCTAAAAGCATTGGCACGAAAATGGAAAACAGCATTAAAATGGAAAATGGGCATGGAAGTGAGGGAGCGCGCGCACACACATACAAAAAAAAAATGGAAAAACTTCCAAAGAAACGACCATCGCTCGCTTATGATCGTTGCATCTTCCAGAGCAATTTTTCTTGCCACTGCGTGACATTCCTCCAGCCTGCCTGCCATTCCTCTTCTGCGTCTCTTGCCTGTCGCAAGTGACCGTTGCGCAGACGAAGAAGAAAAAAAACGGGGGAACCAACCTTACCGCGTTCTGGACGCTGCCCGGAAGCCTGCCCGGCACGAAATGGCCACGGGACCGAGGTGCAGAAAAATGAAAACTATGAACCGAAAAGGGGCGGAGGAAGAAGAGAAAAAAAAGGAGAATGCCGACCATAAAAATCCATCGCAAGATGAGACGAGAATTTTTAATATAATTTAAGTTCATTTTTTAACACCCCCGCGATACCCCCGGCCAAAGCTTCTTCCTCCCTCATCGTACAACGTCCGTTCGGTGGCGCCTCCACCACTACTTCCACGGCGCTGGCAAGCTATGTACACTGCGCGTGGCGGTGGTGCATCAGTGCAACCGGGCATTTTTTTTTTTTGCTTCGTCCTTTGGCATCTCCTGCTGTATAAAGATCAGCCCGGCTCGCAGATCAGTTCTGCTCAGAGTTTCCCATTATTTTTTTCCCCTCGCCCTTTTTCTGTCTTCTACTTTGTGTCACAGTTTTTTTTTTGTTTTTTTTTTATAACTAATCCCGAAACTGTCCGTTCCACGGATACACTTTGATAAAATTTCATTTTTCAAAATTTAATTCTATTTCATTCGAGTTTATAAGGAAGCGACGGAACCGGCAGCCATGCTGTTCGTTGGCATCGATATGCTTTCGCTTGAACTGAATATATAGTATTTAAAAAAAAGTTTATCTATCCCTGCGAGAATTTACGTCGTATATCGATAGATTGCTTTTTTCATTCTTCTTTATTTTGCTATTTACTGTTTTCAAAAAGACCAACTAGAAAAAAATATAAAATATTTTATGGAAAATTGTATTGTTTGTATGGTTTTCTATGCAAAATAAACGAATAATATTTTTTTTATCCACATTTCAAGGATGCAGTTTAGTTCTGTAATCTCATGCGCATCTTTTAAGATCCTATTGATGGTTCTATCGCCGAAAATAATGGAGTTGGAATAATGAAAATTAAGCATTTAACAAACAACAGTAGCTCAACACTCAAATTTTCAATCTCGCATTTTTTTTTTCAAAAACTAGCAATGATTGCTATTTTGTTATTTTTTTGCACATTTTTTCTCTTTTTTTTGGTTTGTTAACTTTTAATAGACTATACCAAAAGGTAATAAATGAACCATTCGTTTTAGTCGTTAAATAAGCTACATAAAGTACACATTGGCAGTCCACATATAGTTGTATAAAGCTCCAATTAATAGAAGTCAAAATATCCTGAAGAATGAAGCAAAATCCCCGCCACACATTCCATCAGCTGTAATCCATTTTTGTTTTTCCTCAAATTCCGTCCAGCTCCTGGCTGTCTATTTTTCGAAAGCAATGCATA
Source organism: Anopheles darlingi (assembly GCF_943734745.1). Taxonomy (NCBI): domain Eukaryota; kingdom Metazoa; phylum Arthropoda; class Insecta; order Diptera; family Culicidae; genus Anopheles; species Anopheles darlingi. The sequence goes on from NC_064874.1 coordinate 35,768,229, forward strand.
ACAGGTTGGTTCATTCGTTGGTTTTACATCCTTTCTTTAACTGTCCATACAAATCGCCACAATTTCGTTAAACTGATCAACACACTTCACACGCCAATCACACACCAAACGACCCGCCGGCCGACTGCATTCCATGGAATGCAACGAAAAGGACCCCCGATTACAGCGATAAAAACACTCAAATTTTATCCTCTTAATAATTACGGTGGAAGCGGCGAGGCCGTTGAGAGGCTTTTGGTTATTTTTTTTTAGGGTGTCCATCCGAGTGTTTACCATGCGTTGAGGGGGATTGTGAATGAAAAAAAAAACGATACTAATAACATTGACCCAAACCCCTCTTCCTCCATTAAACCTCGTTCATCGAAGGGGCTCCTTTACGGTACGGTTCCGTCGTGTACGGTGATAGGAAAAATGGTCCATGATCGGGGTGGATGATTGTGGCACATACTCGGGGTGGTGGTTGGTGTCGAAGCGATTATCTCCTGTTTGGCAACGGGGCAGCACACGCTAATGCCAGAGAGCCATTGATTACAGATAATAAAATTAAGCTTTTCGTCGATGATCATCTTCCACCGCCATTATCCGCCACCGTAGTGACCATTCAACCATTCAGGGAGCCAGCACTGCTTTGCTGAGATCCGAAACCGGTGGAATGGAAATGAAAATTCAATTACATCCATCGCCAATCGAGCGCCACCGAGCTGCTACACCGGTCAATGGGTTGCAATTACGCTAGGCGTGTGTGTGTGTTTTTTGGATCAATGGTTTTCGATCGTTACCATGTTTGGAAGAAAACATTTTACGTTTTAATCGACTCATCAATCGGTCAATCAATCGGGGCGTACGAGGGCGTTGTTTACAAAAAACCGTGGCACTTATCTACAGTGCCAGTTTAGTTGGATAATGAAATGATGCGTTCAGAAAAGAAGCAAATCTGTTATTTTTAAATGCTTCAAATTATTGGGCTTATTCAATTACGGCAATTGTAAATGTTTAGTTTAACGAGGTTAATTCTTCTGACAAACATTAGAAAGTTTAAATACACATTATATGGTCCTTAGTGTACTTTTAACGGAAATAGCTACGTGAAGAATTGAATTTGGAATGTTTTGCTTCTATAACGAAAATATATTCAATTATTTTGCAATATGTGTGTTTGTAATTGCACAATAGAGTAGAAAGAATGGCATGTTGCAGTATCGGTTGTTCGCAGTCCAACTCAGACCAACGAATTTGGGCGCCAAAAGCTGACCTAGATGCGAATTTTCTACGATATAAAATGATACTTCAAATTTTCGACGATATAAAATATTCCGCGTGTGGAGTATTTGGGTGTTTAAATGATAGAGAAATATTATGTATCACATGCCTCCATTTTTCAGCCAATTTTGGAAAATTAGCCTGATTTTTTTTAGGTTATACTCTGCTATTTATTGACAATTCATTCAGAATATAAAATAGATTAAATTACCATCTCGATTCGAAACACAAAAAGCAACCGTTTTTGGGCATTTTTATTGTGTTTGACAACATTGGGTATGTAATAGCATCAATTACCGATCCGATAGTAGCTGTTAGTTCTTCAATAGTCTTCGGTTTGCTGATGTACACCTTACTATTCAAATAGCCTCACAAAAGAAAATCCGGCAGGTCGCAAATTTTGCCAATCAATGCAAAACAATTTCAGTCATAAGATGGCATAGATTGACGTTTCAGAAACTAACTTACTTGGCCAAATCTGCTGAAAAATGACGAAGTTATTCAACATCTAAATAGATCCTGCCTAGAAGGCGCAACCCTGTATTGTAATTAGTATTAGGGGAAAACAAACTAAACATTAATTCGAGTCGATCGGATTGTTATTTTTGAAGATATAACAAAAAAGCGAACGAAAGTTGGATCAAATGGTCTGAACCCAACTGCTGTGTTAAATTATTAAATTTATACTGCATTAAACCAACTTAGTGCTGCAATCCATCATTTATACTTAATTTATTGAATCAAAAATCCGTAAAATTAACCGCAATTTTTATTCAACTATTCAGTTTTCCCTAAAGTCTCAAAACAACGCCACAGTATTTTGCGATACTCGTTTGGTTGAATGCAATGAAATACTGCGGATAATTAGCGATGGTCGACTTTCAAATAAGCAGGAAGCGTCGATCAAGCGGCAACCCTAGCCATAAAAATAAAGCGAAATAGATCTCCACGATCAGCGTTGCATCTACTGCGCGGAAATCGCAACGCAAACCTCTCTCTCTCACGCACGCCAAAAAACCGGTTCGGTTGATTATATTTTCGAGATCAAGTGCATAACCCTCGTATCAACGTCACTCCTCCATCACTCCGTACTTAGCCGTATGAGCTATAGCAGCGGCACACGACAACCTTCACCGCAACCACCACCACCACCACCCCCGCCGTACCAGCTTCTCCCGAACCGGGGACGCTGGGACCAAATAACGAGCGATCGACTAATTACTATCAACTCGAAAAACTAGTCTCTACCCTTCCACACGATACCCCAAACTAATTTACCACCACGATGCCACCACTACTACAGTGCCAGGATCGGTTTACAACAGTGATCACACACACACACGCGCGCAAACGTTGCTCGTTGGCCACAACTCTGGAAAGTTCCTAGAAATTCCCCCCACGTTTTTTTTTTGCCAGACCACCACCACCACCACCATCAATCCACCAAATGGCCTATCACTCATCCAACTGGAAGTCATCACTTTGCCTCTTCCATTCTCACTTCTTGCACGCCTCCCGTCCAGACGAACACCAACAAATGATAGCGTCCTTTGTCCTCTTTGGTGCAGCCGCTCGAACCGCCTTTCCTTCCCTGCCTGCTGCCCCCCCATTTGGCCTTTCCAGCACACACACTCGCCGCCGCGTCACAACAGCTGGCTGCTAGTTTGGCCACTTCACACACTGCAGCAGCTGCAACAGTTGATGCACTACAAATAGCAGCACTTTGGATCGGGCGGGGGAGGGGTTTGGGACGCAGGCGAGGCTTGCGGATGTGCATGTTCCGTGAGATAGGTATATGGAACGAAAAATTACAGCTCTAATGTTTGATTTTTGATAACGAACGGGCCAAATAGGACGAGCCGACGAAGGGGGGTTGGTTCAGCACAACAGGCCACAGACGTAATCCCCGCCGGGTTGTCGACGTCGGAAAGTGGAAAAAAGGGAAAGAGAGAGCCGGGAAGTGAGCTACGGACGAACATTAGGTTCCGACCAACCTGCCTCCCTCCTCCCAGGGGGGGATACGATGAACCAATTTTAGATCTTTGGCTTTGTCGTTTGCCCGGTAACTAGTGGCAACTGGCTACTGTTGCTACTGTTGCTACTGTTGCGACTAAGGACACTGCTGTCGATGACGATGTGATGTGGATTTGAAAAATCATTACGAAAAAACAACAGAGAATATTTGTATAAACAACAGAGAATATTTGTATATACACGGTTCAACAAATGGATGATGCCATTACGATGTGTCCATTACCAGAATAGACCCAAAGCCCTCACCGGTCCGTTGTCCTGACGATGAGCCCCGGGATTGCTTTTTTCCTCCCCGAAAAAAAAAAATGTGAAAAATCCAATCCAAAAACACACACACACACACAAACAGAACGGATTGCGTAAACCTCTCATTCCATCCGGATCGAAATGAAAAGCCGTTTTTAGGATATGTTTTAATGATTTGTTTTTTTTTTCTGCGTCCTTTTGATTATTAAACTCCGACAATTGAAGGGCAAGAGAGCTGTGTTAGGGACACACAGGGACAGGGCGTTTGGTTTGGTGTTTTTCGCCCGTTTTTTGCTCCTGCCAGGAGTGATTATCAGGGAGCGCCTAGTGGAGGTGCATTGAAAGCAAGGTACATAGCGGGAGCAGTACCACACCTTCGGCGGAACCTTACGACACGACAATCATCGTCACGACCTGCCGGCACCGGAGAACCGGTTTTGGGACCTGCACCCTTTTTTACCTGGACCAGACCTCCCCGGAGCCGGGGACTAGCGGCCTCGGGCCTGCGCCTCCTTGTATTTTTGTCTGGCTGGCTGGCTGGCAGGCTGGCCGCGTGCACTATCAGCATCACAGCGACGCAGAAAGCTGATTCGGCCCCCAAGGTCTCTACAAACCATCCAAGGCCCCCCCTTTGGGATCAAGATTACGCGTGCGTGCGTGTGTGTGGTGGAAGGGAGTGGACGAGATGATTTCGAGAAGTTTCCAAGGGTAATCGTAGGACGACCATTTTTAATATGCATTTATTGCAATATCATTTAGGATCAAACAGTTCCTTGAGATACTCTCTGATATCGCTTCGAAATGATGAATATCGTTTATGTAATATTCGTCATCCATAAATGTCATTGAGAATGTTACAATAACACCAATAGAGTGGTATAAGAACAGGAAACCAAATTCGCTTGAATATTTCATCGCTTATCGCCCTTTTCTTGTATGTTACTCGTAAAAGTGACTAACTTGAGACGCATCGCTATATGTTCCCCCTAAAAAACATGGAGCTCGAAATTACGTCCTCGATACGGAGGTTCGGCACCAAACCGAACACGACGACCAACACCAAGACTGCACTGTGACGCAAACAAGTATGGGAAGACCGGTAGAGTAGGACGACGAATGCACACACTAGTGCAGGAGGAGTAACAGTGTGCTCAAGGCTAACCACCTCCTCGAACCACCAGCAACAGCAGCAACAGCAACAGCAACAGCACCTTTCGCGTTCATTTCGCGTTGCCATGCCATGCAGTTGAATTTAGATTTTCGCTGCCACCAAACTCCAATTAAAAACAATTAACCCAAAATGGATGCCGTGTTACACATATTAGCACTAGCTTTGACTCTTTGCCACAAAAAAACCAAACAAACAAAACATAGTAAACATTGAGAATTTGTTTAGAGTTTTAGAATTTGATTAGGAGTTATTTTTTCGGTGTTCGGTTGTACGCCATTATTAGCGCACGGCCTACTTACTGCCCCTCTTCAGTGCGCCCGTGGCCACCCAATGACGATCGTCATCGTTATCATCGTGGGCATTATTTCGTCGTCGCCATCATCATTCGATCGCCTGGTTTTTTTTTTGGGGAGTGTGCCAGCGAACGGGCGGTGCGAACGGGACGGTTAGATGATTAGATAGTTTTTCGTCGTCGTCCCACCCCACGACGAATTTGGCTGCCGTTGTGCGTGTGCGTGTGTGCGTGTGCGAGCCACGCAATGGCCTTCCCCTACCCACTACGCAAACCGAAACAAACAACTACAACGACGACGACGCCAACGACGATGATGATGAGGATGAGGACGGCGCCGTCGCCGTCGTGCGTTGGTTGGCTGGGGGCTCCGGTTTTTTTTTTTTGCGGCTATTTTGGAGCCTAACCCCACAGCCATAAGCCACGCCCCATGAAAACTTCCTAACGATTTTTTGGAGCTCTGAGGAGAGGTCGCGATTTGATGGCCACCGCGGCCACCGCGGCCCTTGATTCGCGGCACTCTTGATTGATTTTAATGCAGCGCAGCAGAGACCCGTAAGTAGTGAGTCTCCTTTCGCTACATTATCCCGGTCCCCAAAACAACGCTTATCATTAGTAAGTATTAGTGAAAGGTAAAAATAATACTTGCCTATTATTCGTCGCTGGTGTTTGGCGACGATCAGAACCAGCAATAGAGGCCTATGAGATCCTGCGCGAAATGCATTACATTACAGCAAAGTCTTTTTTTTTAGCACTAAAAAGAACAACACTGGCCCGTTGGCGTGTTGCGTGTCTTTTGTAGCTTCTCCCTCTTCTGCAAACACACAATTGTAAACAATACGTCGGCAATACGACATGCATGGAATGCACTTGTTCCCGGTTAAAACGATGCGATACGATACGATACGATACGAGGCAGTGACAGAGCGATGCCGGTGGGAGGGTGTCGAAACGATGGACTATTGGACGGTGCGTGATGGAAACTGGTCTCTTCTGCAACAATTCAGTGATTCTTCACCGGACACACTACACACAAAGGCACTCGGGGAAAGAAGAGCAAGGAAAAACGGCACTAGCCACTCCGGGAAAAAAACCGCACTGTATAAACAATTACTGTGAAAAAAATCGGAACAGAAAATGACACATTTAATGACACACACACACACACAGTCATAACAGCGACAATTCGGGGACTCCTAGAAGAGGATCAAGTTCATCATCATTATCATCATCATCAGCATCATTTGCATCGCGACCGACCAACGCGTGGTTCGAACCTTTTCCGTGAAGTTCGATCGTGAAACACACACACACACTCGCACACATGCGAACATTCATTGGGGCTTACTACGATCGAGAGCCCACAGCACAACAATAATAACCTTCACAACGCGCGCATTTAACCTGTTGGAGAAGGAATGGAAGCAGAGGGTGAAGGAGGAAGGGTTGAAGGGTTGAAGGGGGTTGTCGCACACACTTATACGCACACTAGCACCACCAACACACCGCTATCAATCGCTCGCTGCTAGGGCCCAGACCCTAGCGACTGGCACCACTTCTTCCCCGAGACACCTCTGCCCCCCTCCACCCCCAGCCCTCATCTCCTGTCGCGTCTCGAGTGTATATACCCCTTGGCTAGTGGTTTAATTGTATGTATTTCGTTAGTAGTGTAAGTGCATCTAGCGTGGCTATGTGTAAGTGGTTTTTGTATCTGTATGTGTATGTGTGTGTGTGTGTGTGTGTGTGTGTGGATGAGAGAAGAAATAGACGGTGACCGGCTCCCCAAAGCTCCGTTGGTATAGGGAGTCTTGTAAGCTTGTGTGCGCGATCGCCCCTTTGGAGCGGCTCCAAGGACGGTTTCTTTCTTTCTCTCTCTCTCTCTCTCTGTCTCTCACGGATACACTCTCTGTCTCTCTCATTTTTTCTTCTCCATCTCCTTCTCTCTCTCTCTCTCTCTCTCTCTCTCGCGTTCTCTCTGTCCTTCATCGCCCTAGTGCAGCGGCCACCCGTGAAGTAATCGGATTCGGAAGTGTGGTGTTGGATGTTGGTGGAAAAGTGGTAACAACAACAACAATAACAACAAAAAACTACAACACTATCTCAAGGCACTAGAAGACATCACGAACGCACACCACTACTGATGACTGTCTGACAGACGAAGAAGAAGATGGGGACGGAGACAAGATGAGGTAACAGAGCAGCAACACACACACACACGTACACGCACACTACTATTAGGGCCTGCCGCCGGTCGTCGCCGATGACGTTTATCGACGCACCAACCTGTTGGTCTAGCAGGAAGGAAGGAGAGGAGGGGGGGCAATTGTTGTCTCGCGAGACGCGGGTTTGAGTTAAAGGCGTAGACGGCGACGACGACGGCAACCGCGACGGTGACTACGATGACGACGGCAAAACCCAACAACAACCACAACAACAACAACAACCAACCTCTTCGTACCAACCGGTACGGTCAAGCGAATGCAGCCAACTAAGCCGAGGAGAAGCAACTGCACGCCACTGCAACCGGTCCTAGGGCGGTCCCCGTCCTCGGTCCTGTCACCCTCTTTCCCCCACCCCCCTCTTTTGCGCGCTGTTGATAATTTTCGTGACAGATTCGACCTCCTATTCCTCCGTCCTCCTCCTTCGGCCTATTTCGCTTGTATGGTATGGTTTGTGCGTTGTTTTTTTTTTCGTGGCCTTTACGATTCGATCGGTGACCGATTTTTTTGTTTTCGAATACCGAGTTCCAGCGCGCCCCGTTAATGGAAGATCGCTTGCTGAAAAATGCTTTTCCAAAAGTCGTTTCCAAACAAAATGAAGGGAAAACAAAACAGGGAATTGAATGCTGCTATGATGCTAAAAAGAATAACAATAAGAGAAGGTGGAAAGGCCACGGGATGGCGGGGGGGAGGCCGGATAGAGGTCCGGAGAGTGCCGCTGATCGCAATCCCGTCCGGTCCGGGATCCAAACCACAAAAAAATCATTCCGCGTTGGTCCGCGACGACGACGACAACGATGGCGCGCGACGCAGCCGACGACGACGCAGACGACAAAACGGAACGCACGCCAGAATCACTCACTCTCACTACACACTTCTCGGCGTTTCGGAAACTTCGCCACAACTGTTTTAGTGCATGCTGGTGCAGCTTCGTGCAACCGAAACCGACACCAGCAGTCCTCCACCGCATTCATAGCGCCAAGGCCCGCCCGTCCTCCCGCCCCAACACACCCCCCAGTCGACACCATTCCATCATTCGAAGCAGCCAGAACCAAGAGCAGCAGCAGTAGTGGCGGCGGCGGCGACAACGACGGTCACCACCACTAACGTTCACCTCCTCGAGCTACAAAAGGGGGTGGTGAAGAGGGCAAAAGAAGGGGGGTTGGTTGGTCCGAGTGGTGCATAAAGAAAAACACGAATCCCTCACCAGCGCTGGGGCCGGCATGTCAAGGGTTGCTAGGGACGAACGGAACGGAACGGAACGCAACGGAGAACACAATAGTGTTCGTTCGTTCGTTCATTCGTTCGACCACTCGACCGCTCACCTCGAGGTGGTGTGCGAGTGCATTGCATTGCATTGAGTGCAGTGAGTGCTTTGTTTTTTTTTTCGGGCGATGAGGAAGGTAACCGAAACAGAAAGAGACAGCACCAGTGTCGATGGGGTCGCCTGGTACCATGCGCACCCACCGCGGCCGTTTCTCGTGAGTGAGTGCCGTCGTGAGTGCGTTCTTCGAACCGTGAGTGGCTGTCAAAAAGCAGGCTGTGGGGGTTCGTTGTTTGCTGCTGCTGCTGCTGCTACTACTGCTGCTTTTTCCTGTCCCTTCCTGTCTGTGGTCGTATTGGCTGCTGCACTGTGACCACAACAAAGCCGGTAAAAAGCATCACACACAAGAACACACACACACACACACGCACACCTAGACAAAGGTCCACTTTGGGGCCTTCCACTTCGAGCCGTAATGAGAACCTTCCAATTATGAATAAGGATCGATCGGTGACAGATCGAGAGCGTGGTCGAGGTCGAGTGGTGTTTGGGGCACTTGTAAGGCTGCTGCACCCCCACCTCTCCCGCTGTACGCCCCAGAATCTCACACAAAAGCGCTCGCAAGCTCAAGGTGCTGTCTGTCGAAACCTCTGTCACCACCACCAACAGCTTCACTCGAAATTCGCGATTAACTGACCCAGTCAACAGGAAACGATCCAACGTTGCACTCGCACACACACGCACACCCATGCACATACGTGAGTGGCGCGCGCAAAATTGAGATGATTGTGTGCATCATCGTCATCGTGATCACGATGATCGCGATCTCCGGATCTCATGCTCTCGTGGTCGACGATACAAAGCGACGATCTGCAACCTCCTCCTCCTCCTCCTCCTCCTCCTCCTCCTCCTTAACTGAGAGGAAATGGGAACTTGGACATCTCATCCAACACACTTTCCCCACCACGCCAGTACGGCTTCAACAAGGGTGAGATCCACTCACACGCACACACAGCGGCGGCGATGATGGTGGTTGTTTGCGCGGCCAGCGAGTAGGGGAAGAATGCACTGTTGTCGTCGGTTGCCGGATGCGATGCCGGGACGCCGCAAGCACCCAGCACGAGAACGCTGAGCGCTCACTCACTGGCCGGAGATGGATGGATGGATGGATGGATGGAACAACAATTGCTGCTGCTGTTGCTGTTGCTGCACCGAAGATTCATCTTACTTCTGGGCGGCTGGAGAAGAAAATACGCACGTGTACCAGCACAGGGCTGACCGGGAACCCTTTCCGGTGCGATGTCCGGTCGGGGTTTTTGGGGCCAGAGCCACAGTCTGTCGCACTGTCTATTGGACGGGAAGGGGATCTTTTGTCATCGCAGAGGACAGAGAGAGAGAGAGAAAGAGGAACATCGAGGCCTTAGAACCCTTTCACGATTGCCTTAAAACGTGTGGTGTTGTGCTTCGTCCGCACTTCGCTCCGTGGTGCTGGGAAAACCGGCTTTTCGGGTGATGGATTGCCACTGGGATGGGATGCATCTCGCGAAAAGCTGCACTCGATTCATCGAAATCGGTCCTTTGGGATAGAGATTAGTTAAATCTCTACTATTTATTAAACGAAGCATCCAATACTTACACGCAATTAACACTACTGTGCAGTAGTGTGGCTAATCTATTCCCAATCTATCTCACGCATAATCAGCTGGACGAGTTCTTAAGAAATGGGAACCGATTTGCTTGTCTTTCTTGCAACTGAAAACATTTGTGTCCAAACAGACCTTGAGACCGTTAGTGGCTCCATGCTGGCGGAATCGAAACGGCGGAAGCGATTACATTTTCGCACAACCGCACATTTGCATTTGCATCGGTCCCTTATCACCCAGTGGATGGCTGCGTTCTGTTCTGCTGCTGGAGTTCCGCAAGCAGCACGCATCAGCCACAATTAAAACTACGCACACGTTCCCAAATGCTCCTTTACAATGCCGTAGAAACTAAAGGTTTTTTTTTTCTCTCTGTGAATCATCGGTTTGTACCCGTGTGGCCGATAAATCTATCCGGTTTTGGTTGTTCGCTATTAGAATTTAAATGTATCATTTAAGGGGGGAGCTTCGGTATTTCGCTTTATTTCTTCGGATTTACTTTTTTATGAGTGCTTATACTTTCAAGAATATTGTGTAAAATTTTGGGATCAATCGAAGCCAAACTGACAAAGATATGGATTTTTGAAAATCCTCCCTCCATACAAGCTTCAACTCGTTTTCCTACTTTAAAGCGATTTTCCCGAAACCTACGTTTGAACACACAACATTCTGTGCACTATTCGGCAGGTTGTCCCATCGAGTTTGTAAAGAAAATGTTGAAACTTTTTTTTAAATAATTAAGTAAAACTCGTTGTTGAGGAAACAATGAAAAAAGCATCACTTTTTCTAATTGAAAAATCTACCAAAAATCGACAAATGATAAATTTAACAAAAACTTGACGAGCCTACCTGAATAAACTTATAATCTAACAAAAGAATATTGATTTGTATATTTCCAATGAACCGGCACGTGGCTACGATGGGCACCGCAAAAAGTCCTTTTTGGCACACTTGCCTTTCTAGATTGGATGCCATGAACGTAGTTTTGATCAAATATTCCCCAAAATTGAACCAAGTATTCTTGAAAAGTTGTAGTTTAACATGCCATTCACTTGAAAAAATAAAGTTGAATGGTTTCTTCACTAAAAACCATAAAAAATGAGCCCCTTTTTTGAACCCGAAATAACCAAAGCCCTCCTTAAGCTATGTGGAACAATATGTACATCTTACTCGATTGCTACGATTGGTTTGTAACAGTAACATTTGAAAGCACCGACAAAGGCCAGCATTAATATTGAGGTATTGCGCGACCGACAGCAGCCATAGACTAAACGCCTCTGGAAACGGGTTTCAAGCATTTCTTTTATAGTTTTTATTATATTTTATTGCTCTCTATTCACTTGCGGTTATCGCAGCACAAGCAAATCGCGATGATCAGCGCCCCGTGTAGCTTGTAGCGCATCCTCTTCCTTGTTTCGTTTCCATTCGCCCCGAAAACTGCATCGACATGGAATGCTGCTTCCTTCTCTGTCCGACTGGCATTGAATAAATCCTCTCACCCTCCTCCCAGGGACAGGGGGTTTCGGTCGCGTCCACGAAATGATTGCCAAACCGCGCACCAACACCAACACTAGCAACCAACCAGCCCGTCGGCCGCAGTATCACGCGTACGCATCGCAGTCGGAAGTTTGAACGGTTCAGAAAGTAAAATAATAAATACTGCTAGTAATACCAGCAACAACAGCAACGAAACAACAAAAAAATAGCAGGAGAAACACACAACAAAGCAGCAGCAGCAGCAGCAGCAGCAGTAACAGTGGAGAGAAAAAGCGCGCGCGATGCAACGATCGGCAAAAGGGGACAAAGCGCCCTCCGGGGTCCGGGCATGCTGATGGTGATGGAATGGTACGGCAAGCGAGGAGTGGGGCAAGGGGAGGAGGAGCGGGTACTCATTCAACTGCATCTCAAGGTCTCCCGGCTCTCGATGCAGTGTGACGTGATGCAGTTGCAATTGCAGCAGCAGCAGCAGCAACAGCAACAGTGCCCCTCTCTCTTTCTCTCTCTCTCTCTATGCAATGGAATCGAGCGCCGAATGCATTTCGGTTTGGCGATGCTGCTGCTGCTGCTGTTGCTGAAAGTGCATTCGGGGTTGTGGGGTGTAAAAAATGCACTTCATCGGTAGGAGCAGGGAAGGAAGGTAATGCGGAAAGGTAGAACCAGAAACAGAACGAAGCAAAGGCGAGAGAGAGAAAGAGAGAGGAGAGACACACAAATTTATCCGGACTCCGGTGGAAACCGAAAGGGAGGTGATGGGCGCAAGAGTGCATATGCTTTTCAACATCTTCTACAACTAACGACGACGATGACGACGATGACGATGATGATGATGATGCAGCGAGCCGTTGCACTGCGAGAGCTGGCTGGCGGAGAATTCATTTTTTTTGTCTGGCCATTTCGGACAATCCGGCTGCTGCTGCTGCTGCTGCTGCAGTTGCTGTTGCAGTATGGTGTGCGTGAATGCAACTAGTGTGCCGAACCGAAAAACGCGATGCGTTTGGACGTGCATTTGTGCAGTGTGCACTTTGAGGCATTTGAGGCATTGAGAGGGAGAAAAGATGCAACCGGATTTTATCGCGATTCAGCAAATTGTGCTTCAGGCAAATGCCAAATCCCATTATGTACTGCACTAAACCTCCACGCAGCATTCAGCAGCATCAATAATCTCAATTATTATTTTTTTGCATTGTGCCGTATGTATGAGATGAGCTGTTATACAAACAGCAAAGGAAAAGCGATGAGTAATGCGTTAGATTTTGCATATGAAAGCTATAAGTGATGTACGTGCTGTACATTAGAAAATATTAAAATGCCTTTATTGAAGTGAAGTCCTTAGAAGCGTTATCCTTCGATGTAATAATATATAGCGTATTTCAAACTAAATCAAGACAAATCACTTCATCTATCTTTCTTAATTTTTCAGTTAACCTTCTGCAAAAATAATAAAACCGAGAACACATCATTGTAAATTAGAATAACTTATCTCAATCGCGACATGAAATGGCAAAGCATAGAGATACAAGCTGTCAACTGATCAACTTTGAAATCAACGGATTTGCAAACCGTTGGTTGAACCTACGTCCATGTTAAAAAGTCAAACGAGTCAAACAAAATCGGGCTGCTAGGATATCAAATATCTTTTACTAACATTTACGTTTCCTTTATCGTTTTTGTTGGAGCCGGTTTAGACGCATAACAAAGAGTCAATCTTGCATCAACATACTTTTTTTTCAGAATTCAGGTTGAGGTTTGCTTTAACCCGTGCGAAACGAGTGTTTTTGTTTTTGTTGATACACTCTTCAGCGTTCACTTTAAAGCTGGTTGTTATAACAATCTTGGGCATATTCTAATCGTTGGACACAATTGCTCCGGATACCATCATTCCCATGCAATATTTGCAAAGAAAGCTTCATTTTATGTATTGCTCTTATTGTATGTCGATTTGCTTTTTTTCTTAAACGGTCTTATGCATTTGAATCTGCACGCAGCCCATTTTATCCTTAAACATGGTCATTGAAAAATACACAAAATGTTAACAAAACACAAGCTATTAACAAAAGAAACTTATTTATTAAACAAGCATTCTTTGCAACACTATCGTTTATTTCTCATACTATACATTTCATAACGCAATACATCATTTCTCAAACCATGGTGATCTTAAAAACTATCCTAAGAAAGCTTATTCATCATTTTTATATATTTATGATTCACGCAGTGCCGCAAGAACGATAGACAATTAATTTAATATACATGCAGAAAAGGCTTTCAAATTAAAACACACACAATGAATGTTTAATTATGCTACACTCAAGTACCCAAAAGGCATGCTTTCCATCTATCGAAATTTACATCCATACCTGCCACCTTCCAGCTGCTGCACCATTATCAAAGGCTGCACCGTCGCGCACGTCCCCTCCCCCCTCATGTAGCAGATGGGTTGAGGTGAGCATAGATTGAAACCATTAGGTATCCCTCACTGCGCATCTCGTGGCAACGAAGCATTAGATTTCAGCACAGCTTCATTTTAACACCTCACCTCACCTCACCTCACCACATGTTATCATAGTCCCGGGTTATCCCGGGGTAAAACATTCCTAATCGTTGTGCAAACACACAATTTATCCCACACCCGGCGAATCCCAGGGAGGAAGAACGGCGGTCTTCACACTTAAACCACTTACCTCCCTTCCCGGGGGGAGGATGGGTGGAATCTTGGCCCGGTTATCGCAAAAACCCCAAATCGCTCGCTTCATTTGCACCGTTTAATGCAATTACGTTGCATATTGGCACGCCAGCGAACGACCGGCCGGTTCCATATCACACGCAAGAGAACCGATCGGTGCTGGCCAAAAACTTAAACGATACATACATACACACACACAGCTAAAAATATCTCACACCACCATCGACCGTATGGGTTGCTGTAGCCTGCAGCAAAGCGAAACGGAAAAGGCATCACCTTCCTCCTTCCTTCAAACGAACCCGGAATCGGACCCGGCGCCGGGGACGATGACGATGTCCTTACGCTCTTCACGGTCCTTCACGATGCACGATGCTCGTCATCCCGATGCTTCTCGATGCTGCTGTGTTGCTGTCCGCCAGCCACCACGTAACCACGTAATGCGTTCCCAGGTGCAGACGACAGGAGGCCAGCTAGAGCTAGAGCTCATCCCACCCCAACCGATACAAAGGGAAGCAGAAAGATACCGAAGTCGTCCGGTGGGCGATGCCCAACAACATTTGATTACAGCTTCGGCTTCCTTTCGCCGCGGCGAGTAGCCAGCTCCCCGGGATGAGAGGTGTTGCCATCGAGCCCATCGCACGTTGTCCCTTCCCGTGTTCCGGTGTCGCATCAGACGGCTGCAAGGCGAAGACGACTCTACTACTGCTACTGCGCTTCTCGGTCGGTACCATGCGATGCGATGCTGAAGAGCATTTTCATTGGACCGAAAACAAGTACTGTACGTACTTTTCTGACACATTTTCCGATTAGGACGAGCGCGCGCGCGCGCCTCCTTTTATCTTTTTGCACGGTACGGTACCGTACGGTATCCTTTCGCTTGGCAGCGCTACCAACCAGCATCATCATCATCAGCAGCAGCAGCACAACAACAACATGATGCGTTCGATGAGCGTACCGTTGAGATTGTCGATCAAATATAGTGGATCGGCTGTAGCGTTAAATCATTTGCGAAGTAGACACTTTAAACTTACATCGTGCATCCTAGTGGTAAAAATCTTCAAACAAACGTTTGATTTTCCTGTGCTTGGAGGTCCTCAACAGCATTCAGCAGTACGTCTTAAGAGCTCGACCAGGTTTTTATCGTATTCACGCACGTGCTCTACTGGGGGAAAAAAATAACGAGTTCTTTATTCATGTTTTCCTTTCTGATGCGATGGATAAGAGCGAAATGATAAAGGCATACACATTTGAAAAAAGTATTTATAGCCCTAAAGCAAATGTTAAGGTAGTATGCGCATCCTTTTCTAATAAAATTCGGACGACACTATAAAAATTCTAACAGTTCTGACTTTAAGATTTAGCTCTCAACGGCCTTTGCCGATTCATCGCCTTAAAATATCGTAGCTCAGACGCTAGAGCAATATTGTTGTATCGAGTAGCATATCCTCAGCATTAAAACATTGCGTACGAGAAGGCGTGCTACATAGACATATCATAAGATTCTTGCTATATCAGTGATAAGCTCGAAAAACTAAAGACCATCAGCGCAGCGTCTTTTGTCCGTACTTATGATCTGGTTTATGCATTTAGATTGTTTTCGTAAGTAAAGACAATCAAATTTTGAAAAATGTAATGGCCTTGATGCAATGGTAATGGTTAATGGTGAAGGAGAAAAAGGTCTAATTTAAACAAAGGAACAATTTATTTTAGTTTTTTTCCGAATAAAGGGGGGGGCTTCGGTATTTTATTTTATTTCTTCGCATTTACTTTTTCAATTTTTCATGAGTGCTTATCCTTTCAAGAGTATTGTATAAAATTTTGGAATCAATCAAAGCAAACCTGATAATGATATTGATTTTTGAAAAACAGTGTTTCATACAAGGCTCAAAGTCTCTTGCCACTTTGAATCGCGATTCCCAAAATCTATGTTTTCAAAGTCGGTGCCCATCGTAGTATAAAAACGACTGGACCGATCGATGTGAAATTTTGAACATATAATCTTTACACTATTTTCCAGGTAGCGCCGTCAAGATTTTATAAAAATTGTTGATACTTTTTTTTAAATATTTTTTAAAAATAATATCGAAAAAAGCATTACTTTTCCAACTTCTAAAATCTGCCAAAAATCGAAAAAAGGGAAAATTAACAAAAACTCAACGGGGCTACCTGGATAAACATATAATCTAACAAAGGAATATTCATTTGTGTATTTCAGATGACCCAGCACGTGGCTACGATGGGCACCGCAAAAATGATATTTTTGCAAACTTGCCTTTCTAGATTGAATGCCATGAACGTAGTTTTGAACAAATCTTCCCCAAAAGAGATCCAAATATTCTTGAAAAGTTTTAGTTTAATATGGGATAATTTTGAAAAATTAAAGTTGATTGGTTTCTTCACTGAAAATCGTCAAAAATAAGCCCTTTTTTTGACCCGAAATAACCAAAGCCCTCCCTTAAGTTAATTTTTTTTTTTGCCAAATGAGTTGCAAAGTCTTCCTCCCTTTGAAGCATAAATACCAACCAACGCTACACGCTGCAGCAGAACAGATGCATCCCATACCGTACCCTATACTATCTACGGTCAAGATGGACGAAAATGTAGAACGACACGAGGCGCGCGCATCTCGGCGAAGTACTAATCGACCAGGCCAGGTTAAGCCCAAATTTGAAAAGTTGAATTCCCGTTTTTGAAAAAAAAAACCCCTCAGCAGCAGTTTCCTCTCTCCGCAAAGCCGCCGCATGGCTTGCGGCTTTTCCCTGTTCCCGTCTATCCAAAAACGAAACGTTCGTAGCGTTGGGTATGGCGAAGGCAACAACGGGTTCATGGACGACGTGGGTCCCCGCGGACACACACGTTCGTACCCCAGCAGCACCGAATTGATCCGGTTGATGACAATGTCGCCAAATAGCTGACTGGCCGAGCTCGAGCTGAAAGTCGAGCCAAGACGAGCCGGGATGAAGATAGCAGACGGGGCTGGGAAAGGGTGAGGGAGGAGGGAACACATTTCAGAACTCATCCATCAGAACGAGCGAAGCGGAAATGGCCATCGACGACGCCAAACGTTCGCCAAGCGAGCGAGAAGTGAAGCGACGAACGACGAAAAAAGTGGCCAAAGACGATCGCCGAGTATCTCTCGCGTAGGACGAGAAGAGAGAGAGAGAGAGAGAGTAAAGAGAGAGAGAGAGAGAGAGAGCGAAGAAAAGAAAGAAAGAACACAGAACGGCCAAAGTGGGAGGCCAACGGAATGTGCCAACAGAGAGAGATGTGTGCATCGTACTGCATCTCGCGTACGGATCGGCGCATCGAAGATCGCAAACTGGTGGCCGAAGAAGACCGACAGCCGCCACGAGGAAGCCAGAGGAAAGCGAAGCAAAATGGGGAAGCATAAAAACGGCGAAAAGCGTCAAAAGCGACCACCCGGTGGGGAGTTTGTGGTGCGGTGTGGTGTGTAGTGGTGAGGTGAAGATACAGAACAGCAACGAGCGTAGCAGAGAAAACGAGTTCGCCAAGAGGGAGGGAGTCGGTGCAACCGGGTGGCGGCACAAATATGGTTGCCGGTCCGAACGAACCAACAAATTCCGGCTTGTGTTAGGTTAGGGTTCTGGTTTTGTTGTCCCCTCCGGGAACCCCTTTCGAGCTGCTCGTAACGTTGCTTCTGTTTTCGCTTCTTTTTCCGTTTTGCGTTTTTTTTTTTTGCGCAGGAACATCACATGTTGCCATTGCGAGAAGTTTCTCGGTTTCCTGTTGTTTTTTTTCCTTTTCCTCGACGCTCGACGATTGTGTGACGACTTTACTCCTCATTTGTCACTGGGAAAAGAATTTGTCCAGCAAAGAAACTCCAAAGACGCCAAACGTCAAACCACGATCCAAACGCGTTGTGACAATGTGTGGCAATCAATGTGCGATCAATTGTTGTTGGTTGACTTTGAATGATCATTGTTGTTAGTCCATTATTTTGGCAACTCCGTAAGTAAGTCAGTAAACAGTAAAACATCTTCTTTTTTGGTTCTCTTTTAAGTTCTACTTTTGAGCATTGTTCTTCTCTCCACAAAATTCCAGTCGTGTAAAAAATTCCGAAAACTCGTTATTCCTACTCGGGACGAGTCACCCTACGAGCTGCTCAGTATTCGTGACCGTGGCCACTACCGTCATCCCAAAAAGCTGCTGCTTGCTTATTCACACCATCATCATCATCATCATCCTGTTCTTGCTGCTCACTAGCATGAAACATGCCACACAGACACACACACGCAGCCAGACGCATCGTGTCTTTAAGATACGGTTTCTCGCGTTCATTTTCGTAGAATATTCCCCTGGCACAACCCACCCCAGCTACCCCTCGCTCGGCGTATGATCATGGTACAAACGATCGTCAGTAGATCAAACCTAACGATGGGCTGGTAATGATGATGCTGATGAAGATAATTTGTCCAGCAAAAAGTGAAAAACATGATCCGGCAGCAGCAGCGATCGCTGCAACCGACGGTTGTGGCGCGCAGCACTAGCACTAGCGCAAAATTGTGATCACCCATTCCGTTTTTTTTTTTGCGTTGCGTATTTTCGTGAATAGTGGAACTGTGGAAGAGGGTGGACAGTGCATTTGTGCATAGGTGGTGTGTGCATTACGCGGTGAATTATTGTGCATTTGTGCGCAGCTTACCACTACACACTGAGGTAAGCTTTCGATTCGCTTCCGCTGCACTATTTGCTACCATTTTACCATGCCTCAAGCCTCTAAGAGTTAATAAACGATGCAACTTTACCGCTAAGAATTGTCAGTACGATATTTCATTGCAATAGCATTCGTCTGTGAGCGATATAAAATTGAAATGATTTTGATTGCACTTCAATCTTTCACTTATCGAACATTAAGGTAATTTCGTAATGAATTATTTGTATCCTGCTGTCAAAATCCTGTAATGTAGAAACCCAAATCCATATCCAGATAAAGTCAGACCTTATGATTCATAGATGCTTCCTACGTAAAACACGATAAGCTAACTATAAAGTCCTTATTTCACCTCAAAAAAAAGTATCTTAGAATGTGTCGCGCCATTCTCTAGTCCTTAAAGTGAAATAATTGATTAAAAATAAATGAAAATATGTTTTGGAAACTGTCAGTTCACTTAAGGGGGGGCTTCGGTATTTTATTTTATTTCTTCGCATTTACTTTTTACATTTTTTTATGATTGCTTATCCTTTCAAGACTATTGTGTGAAATTTTGGGATCAATCGAAGCCAAACTAACAAAGATATTGATTTATGAAAATCTGCCTTTCATACAAGGCTCAATGCATCTCGCAACTTTGAATCGCGTTTCCCAAAACCTACGTTTTCAAAGTCGGTGCCCATCGTAGCATAAAATCTACTGGACCGATTGATTTGAAATTTTGAACACATAATCTGTACACTATTTGCCAGGTAGCCTCGTCGAGTTTTTGTAAAAATTGTGATACTTTTTTTTTGATAATTCTTTTAATTATGTAAAACTCGTTTTTTGAGGCAACATCGAAAAAGTAACACTTTTTCAACTTTAAAAATCTGCCAAAAATCGAAAAATAGAAAATTTAACAAAAACTCAACGGGGCTACCTGGATAAACTTATAATCTAACAAAACAATACCCATTTGTATGTTTCAGACGACCCAGCACGTGGCTACGATGGGCACCGCAAAAATGATATTTTTGCAAACTTGCCTTTCTAGATTGAATGCCATGAACGTAGTTTTGAACAAATCTTCCCCAAAAGAGATCCAAATATTCTTGAAAAGTTTTAGTTTAATATGGGATAATTTTGAAAAATTAAAGTTGATTGGTTTCTTCACTGAAAATCGTGAAAAAATAAGCCTTTTTATGACCCGAAATAACCAAAGCCCCCCCTTAATTTCCCTTCGTAGATGCAATTTAATGTTGCTCTTGCTCAATTGATGCTCAAAATAAGACTGCAATAAAATATAACATTGTAGCAGATGACAGTTTACGATAAGCCAGATGACAGTTATCGGCAGATGAAAGTTGCAATCGTGTACGAGCCCCTTAATGCACGGACCCTCTAGATTCTGATGACGATGACGATTCTGGTCTCCCCTTTTCCTTTGGTCCTCCTCTTCCTCCTCCTCCTGTGCTCTCTTTACAATCCCTTCACGATGCATATTCCCCTTCACCTCCCTATCTCGCTCTCTGCCTCTGTATGCCTCGGCGCGCGCTGCTTCGTTTTGCTAATCTTTATTTCGAATGCGTTTTTTCGTCTCTCTCGCATCTTTACAGCACTGTGTGAGTGTGGGACGATGCGTGGGTATGTTTTCATTTTTCATTGCAATTCCACCCCTTAACCGCCAACCCCTTTTTCGTGTGTTTGGTGGCCGGTTTTTTGTTCGTTCGTTCTGTACCCATCCGCATCCGCAAATTCACTGGCGGCGGTACGCACACAGACACACACACATCGATGCAGAGGCGAGAACGGCGAGCGAATAATGTGGCCGCGCCGCGTCTCTCTTATGCGCACCCCCGGGGTGCCCTGCATCGTACCCGGACACACGATCGGTCCCAAAATGAATGCGCAATTTTTACCCCGTTCAACCACCGAATGCAACGGACGACCGGTAAGACATTGACCTCGGGCACAGCGATCGGGTCGCCCCTTTTTGGCGTAGGTCGGGGACAAACAGACGACATCGCTATCGTCGCTACACGCGGCGCTCGCTTTTGGGGTGGCGGTACGACGCGCCCGTTGCATTCGGATCGACAATTGTCAAACAATGACAATTCACAGAGTGGCTATAACACTTTGACTTTGAACAGTATTTATTTGACTTTAACTAAACGAATAAAATACCACAAAAACAGGACTGCGAAAGGATAAGCCTTCGCTCTGGTAAACTGTTTGTGAAATCGGGGACAACGAACATAACACACTTTGACAGCATAAAATCAATAAAGCGGAATACTGTAATAACATCATTGCAACCGGGTGCACCGAGTGGGTGTCGTCATGGCGTAGTGGTGTCCGTCGTCCGTTCTCGTCTTCTAATGCGACATTTAACTGGCTTCACTTCGCACGTCAAGGAGGAGTTCCGTTTGCGCGAGTAGAAGTGCAACATCGGCCCCGGCCCCGAAACCTCATGAAGTATTCTAACGAGCCCCGGCAACCGGCAGTTGATTGACGTGCCGGCTTATAGCCCTTCCGAAAGGGGGTTTTGCCAGTGGAATCGCAAACACTACGGAACACTAGCTACTCGGCGCTCGCACGTTCGGGAGTCACGTAAATTGAATTTTTAGCAGCAGCAGCACGATGCAGCCCCGTGAAGGAGGTAGGGACGGGGATGGAAGCATGGTCCGCACGTTATTTGCTGCCAAAACTTTCAAAGTCCAACTGAATTTAGCTACCGCAGGCAACATAATTCCCAGCAAACGGGCCCCCTTTGGCGTGCGGTCAACCGATCTGCCAACGCGGGCCGGCGTCCCGTCCGTCCCGAAAAAAGACAGCATTGATTATGCGAAGGGTGCATGTTGGACAGTTGGACAAACAATGCATTTTCGATCAATGCAACAAGTGAGAGGAAACGTAAGCGAATATTGGTGGGCGAAACAGGCAGCGCGCATGTTGTGAACACAGAAGAAGAGAATGTTTTCTGTCGATCAAGTATGTGTCGATGGCTACAGCTAGTCCATGCCTACTACTTTCTTTAGGTTTCACATAGAGTTTTACTCTCCTTGAGTGGTTTTTTGGCGATTTTCTTTCGAAATTTATTTTAACATGGCAACAGAAAGTGTTTTGGATAAAAATTAATTGGATTTGGATAAGATAAGAAGCGAACAATGCGTGCAACATTCAAGCAAAATAACGTTTCTTTCTGAGATATTACCGAGATCGCAAGATATCTGAATGTAATTATAATATATTTGATAAAATTACAAGAATTGGGTATTCTAAAGCGATGATAAATGAGCTATTTCTTTGAGGGATATCCGATTTTTTGTCAAACAGAATTGAAATCCGAACACAACGCTATTGCAAATCATTTCCTCTCTAGGTTTGCGAAGAAATCAACGCCAAAGTGTTTGATATCGAACGCAATCCGTTTAAAACAAAAGAGACATCAATATAGATATGTTGAGCTAAGTGTCGAGGTAAGGATACATATTTCAAGGTAGTAAAAAAAAGGAGATCATTTGAATATTTGACCACATGTGGATATATTTTATCAGAGCAGCTAAAGAAAAGATGCTTAACAGAACATTATTTTAACGCCATTATTTTAATGTAAAAAAGGCCACAAAAGGGAATCAATCTTATAGGTGTTTATTTTACAATTCCATCCATTAAATTTTTATCTCAATAAACTCATTTATTTAATGTCCCAAAACAAGAAGTACATTTAAAAATCCGTCCTCAAGATATGCTAAATATGTGGGTTTATAGAAAGTTCTTGGAGCGTTAAAGTAAACTTACCTGGAAGAAGAAGAGGAAAGGAAAATAAAAGAAAGGATGGAAGAAACAAAAAGAATACATTTGTTTCGACCCCCCAGCCATGATGCATGTTAGATGTTGTTTTCGAAAAACTCGTTAATCAAATTAATATTCTGCTCAGATATGTTAGCACAAAGCCGGAAAAAGTAGCAAATATGTTTGTTCGTGCTAAACTGTCTCGCTTCGAAGATCTCGCGATGTTCCAGCGCCAGCAGCAGCAGCCCCTTTCCTCACCAGCAAACGCTTCAGCATCAGCTCCATCCGGTGTGTGCTCGCGCCAAATAAGCAAATGGTGGAGCTGCCATCCCCGCCATTCCACCACTACCACGACGAAATTTCGGGCACCCATTACGCCCGAACCGGCTGCTGCCGCTGCTGTTGCTGTTCCCGATATGAAACCGGTGAACCACCCCAATGCGCCCGATGTTGGTGTAGGTCCGACCGACAACAAATGGCTGGCACGGAGGAGAGAAGAGGACTAACAACACAACAGCAACGTGAGGGGGGAATATGGTAAAAAAGGAAACGCAAAACCCCATCCAACGCACATAAAGCCGACAACAGCACGCCACAAACTGCGTAACAGCGAGCGGTGTTTGTGTGTGTGTTTGGAGTGGAGCTTACCGGCGGAATGATGGCCGGATGGTTCTTCGTGAACGGAGCGCAACAAATGGCCCCAAAAACCCCTCGGATTTGGTATTACATTTTTCGATTTTCATTTCAGCACTTTACAATCATTGAAATCTGGAAGTACCCCATCCAGCCATCCAGCCGGCGTTGTTGCAAAAAGAACACTCCGGATGATGCCAAACGACCAGACAAACACCGGCGAACGAACCGAAAACATATGGCGGTAGTCGCCTTTTCGGTGTAACTCGCCGCCATGCTCAGCGCCATGGCGTCGGTATGTGTTTGCAGCATTCACTTCGGTTGCTGCTGCTGCAGCACCCCCCAAAAATAAGCCTCCATCCATCCGTGCACCATCCTCGCCCATGGCATCGGCGTGTTTTCGCTTTTCATCGCGCCGCCTTTTTAATATTTTATTTTCTTGTTCTCCCGAGGCTGGGCTGGGGATTGGTTTCAATTTTCCTACTTTTTTCGTTGTTTTTTTTTTCGGCGCACTTTTTTCCCATTTGTGCGACGTCCCCATTCATCGCAGCCGCCGGTTTTACGTTCGCGGCTTGCTACGATGCTGCGAGCTCGCGATATGCAAAGGTGAATCATTGGTGCCATACCACCAATTGGGACACAAACACGCACACACACACGAGCATGAAAAGCACCCCCAGCAAACACACTGGGGCCGTTTCAAGCGAAAATGAAAGTTATTTTCATCTCGCCGGTAACCCGATCGGGAGAGAGAGAGTGGATGGTGGAGGTGGTGCAGGATCAGGAAATTTTAAAAAACAAATAATATGCTTCTCACCACTCGCTTGACCCTGTACTCGGTTGTCGAACGGTGAACACTTTCTCGTGCCAACCTTCGTCGATCTGTTCGCGCAGCGTACAAGTGGAATGGGAGGAGGTTGGGAGAGGGGCATCTGTTCCGCAATTGGACCGGGATTTCGCCGGGTTGCATCGAAATCGAATGGTTAACCAGATGCCCATCACACGCATTATTTATGGAGGTGCGAGTTTTGACCGCTTTGATCAATAGAATATGCATCGAAGTAACTTTGGATTCGGTTCGATAACAACTTTCGGTCAAAGAAAGGGCTAAGGTGTTCGATTTTTTTTATTCACATGTATTTTTCGCATTTTTTCACAAATGCTTATCTATTCAAGAGTATTGTGTAAAATTTTGGGATAAATCGGATCAAAACTGGCAAAGATATTGATTTTAAAAGAATCGCTCTACATATCATACATCACAAGGCATCTCGCTACTTTAACACGGTTTTCTCAAAAGCTAACTACTAAACTGATCGATTTAAAATTTTTAACATCTAATCTGCACACTTTTATGCACGGAAGCCCCGTCCAGTTTGTACAAAAATTGTAGCTGTTTTTGTTTTAATTATCCAAATTTTTTTTTCGGTTTCGTTTTTTTGTTTTGCATCAATATCGTAAAAAGCATCACTTTTTCAACTTCAAAAAGCTACCGAAATCCGTAATTTAGAAAATTCCACTAAAACTGGACGAGGTTACCTGAATAAACTTATAACAAACGAAAATTGATATGTATATTTCCGCTGATCCAGCAGAGTGCTACGATGGTCACCGCAAAAAGTACATTTTTCCCGACTCGCCTTTTTAGATTGGATGCAATGAATGTAGTTTTGAACAAATCTTCCACAAAATACAACCGAACAATCTTGGAAAGTAGTAGTTTAATATAAAATTTAAGTTAAAAAAATGGAATGAATGGTTTCTTCACAAAAAATCTTCAAAAATGAGCCTCGATGAGCCCCTTTTTTTTAGCCCCGAATGAACCTTAGCCCCCCTGAAGAGGTAATTTATAAATTACATTTTATTTCTTAATATTTTTAATAGAGCACGCCCTTCGATTCCATCGATTAATTTCCACTCTAGGACACCATTGTCTCACTCGCTTCTTCGCAGTCGCGAGTTTTTTTTTCTTGGTTTTTGGTTCCCTTTTCCCATCCCGGAACGATATGAACTTTAGATGCAATCCGTCGATGGCCTAAGTTACTGGCAGTCTTGCAGTCATTTTTTCCGTAATTAAAAATGTTAATCGTTTCGATCGGATAGTGGCCGTGCAAAGACTGTTGCTGTTGCTGCTGCTGCTGCTGCTGCACACAATTTGGTGGTGCATCGTGGAGATCGTCAGTGCAGTGCTACGCACACCGAACAGATGCAGCGGCAGCAACGCATACGACCGACAGCGACACATGCACAGCGTTCGTTGCCGCCCCGGGGCTCATATTTCATTTTTATCTTCATTTTGTGCAAATTGTGCAGCCCAAGAAAAGGGGGTGGTACAAGGCGAAGAGGGAAAGAAACGAACGCACAACGCCCCACCGACGCCACGCTGCTCGTTGCTTCTTCTGCGCACATTTTCCCGAACCCCATCATTGTCAACCAAGTTTCCGTTGTTCGCTGCAGTTCTGGCTGTTGGTGGTGGTAGTGGTGGCTGTTGTTGTTATTGTTGTTGACATTATTATCATTACTTCGGGCAGTCGTCCCCCGAGTGCAGCAGGCAGTATGGTCGTTCTGCCGTAAATGGCAATGACAGCCCTCAAGGTTGGCGGATCCATCCGCCCGGACGGAGGAGGGCTGTTGGGCTGTTTTTTTTGTTTTCAGCATCGACGACGACGACGATCCACGAAAGATATTGCCCCTTCCTGCCAATCCTGCCTCCCAGGTCAGAGAGCATCAATGTTTCGTGCCATTTCCCTCGCCACACTTTCCCTCGACCTTTCGTTCATTTCGCCTGTTCGGAAATAAGGTATTACAGCGAAATTGTCGAAAGAAAACGAAATGCACCCGCCTGCCGGTCGTGCCGGTTGTGTAATGTGGTGAAAGGGGAGAGAGAGAGAGAAAGACAAAGACGTAATATGTGTGTTTGTGTAATCAGCCGGTATGTGAAGGACAAGACACTACAAAAAAAAACCCCTGCTAAAGAGTCCCGAAAACGAATGACCTCATTTTTCGTCTCGCAATACTTCACCGAATGCTGGGGCCGAGGGCCAACGCATGACATTTATGAGCAGAGAAAGCACACGGGACAAAGCTGCATTGTCCGAACACGTCGAAAATGCACCCGAAATGTCTGATAAAAGACTCTGACGAGAATGATTTCGCTCTTACATGTCCGTTCATCATCATAATTGGATGTTTTCTGTTTCTTTTATTTTTGTGTTTACAAAACCCAGAAAGCTTTTTCGCCAAAACCAATTCAATCGAATGGAACTAACGAATTCGCCAGCAAAAAAATGGCGCACAGTGAGAAGCCCGAAGCCCGGACCAGAAGGAAACCCTTGCAGTGTCCCCATCTAAATGTCAATCGCCCCGTAATTTAAGCTCATTACTTCCACAACCAACCCTTACTGCAGTCCCACCCCCCGTTCCGAAGACATCCCCCTGGGTCTGCATGAAGACTGGTGGCAATTTGGTTGCCTCTCTTTTACTCTCCTTCTACCTTTTGCTCTCGCTCTCTCTCTCAATGTGTCCCAGACCAGCCAGTTCCCCATCGTTGGCGACCGAGGCTCCATTTCGTCGCACAATTTCTTCCGTTAGTTAGTCTTCCCTCACCACCACCCACCACTACCACCCACCATCAGCAGACAACGACGCTGATGAAGACCAGCGCCCGAATCCAAAAACCGTCATCAAAAACATCCTCCATTCCCATCCTCATCTTTCTGCCCCGAGCAAACTCGTTTGTCTCGAGCCACAGTTAGCTGCACACAATCGTCTGTGGGTAGTAGTGGCAGAGAGAGAGAGAGAGAGAGCGAAAGAGACGAGAGAGAGAGAGAAGGCATGGATGGACGGATGTAACGAGTGCCAGGCGGCCATCACCCGGCTACGATAGCAGCGACTAACTTATCCTCAGCTAAAAACACATAACCTAGCCCAATCGTCGCGCCGTTGCGGTAGGAATAAAAGTCCAGCCACGACCACCGGACCTGTGGCAAAGCGGAATGTGCCAGGTGGTAGAGTTTAGATTTTTTAGAACGACAGATTTTAGTGTTGGAACGGGAAAATTTGTAAAATGTAAACTACAAACATCTCAAACAAACAATATCAAAAACATCACAATCAACATAAATCACAAACAAACAATATAAAAAAAAACTTAAAACTAAACGTAAAACATTTATTCGGCATTTTGGTTCGTACCCGAAATCTTCTTCTTTAAGGAACTAACAGCAAGTTTGAGGACATACCAAATGGTGAACAAAAACCACGCTTGATGCCCTCGCAGCCCAGATTTTTGTTTAAACCCACAGTTACCATAAGTGGATCGTTCCAAATAAGTGCCGGGAATTTCGAACAATAGACTGGGCACAATGCAAATCGTTTGCAAAACGGAGGAATAGTTTCCCCGAAACCGAATCTATTGTGCCGACGAAAAATACACGAACGAGTGACCAATTTGATTCTGGAACATTAAACGAGATAATGCCGGAGTAGCAGTATCATTCCGCTACATTGTTTCACTCTGGGGGAATGGTTTGCTTCTGCCGAATCATTGTTAGTTTGTTGAAAAGGATTTAAATATTGGATAGTTGCAATTTCACAAACAATAGAGCAAGCAGCAAGCAATCGCTAGCGTATTTAATCATGTTTTGTCTCTTTAATATTATTTGTTATTTAGTTTTTTTTAAAATAAAATGTATTAAATATATTAATATTAAGTTCTTGAGGAACCATTTTCATGATTTCTTATATTCTCGCACACCGCCACATCCCTTACAGAGATACAAAGTCCGAAAATAATATACGCCAAAAGAAAAAACGCCAGACCGTCGCCGAATCCCTCGGCCCGGAACGGGGTTCACACTGGTATTGGTGTGCTGGAGCTGGGCCGCTAAAAATATCTCCGGCAGCCGCTATTGACCTTGGCACCGAAGGCTCCCGTATCTCCCCGTCTGTTTTGGGGTAGTCCAGTCCAGTGGTGGGGGAAGGTAGCAACCGAGCGTGGAAAGCATGATTGCGACCATGGAAGATGTTGTTAAAATCTTCTGCATTCTTTCTCGTCTCGGTTACTCGGATGGCTATTACTGCAGCAATCCAGGGGACGCTTGCCGTTGGTAGTAATATTTCATTTATCGAAAAGCAGGCTGTTCCTACTAATTATTAACATATTATTTTACTGGAGCTGAACAAATATATTTTAAAACATTTTTTTTGCGACCACCTATTTTTCTGAAGCAATTCAGTCGCGTCGTAATTAATCAACCGATCGAAGGACGATGCACTGTACGAACAAAAAAAATGGCGCACAGTATTAGTGCCGGTGTTAAAAACCGATCGCGAAATCACCTTAGACGGTACCGGGTACCGGCCCACAAAATACCGAATGTTCCAGCTAGTCTCCCTCCACCTTCCTGCCGTCGATTGAAGCCCTTTAGCATTTAAGCTAAGCCCGCCATAAACTTTTCAATGACCTTCTGGCCCCACCGACTGCTGCTCGCAACGCCTCCCAGTATGCGTTTGAGCGCCAATTTCAGTTCATAATCAAAACCGGCAACTCGGTGCCATTGCTGCTGCTGCCTGGTGCTGCCTGGTGCATCGGGGTGCACCGTAATGGCGTAAAAAATTGCTTGCAACCGAACCGTCGAAACCTTTGCGCTTCGAGCGGCCAGAAAACGGCCATAAACCAATCCATTTTGGGTCAAGTTCGCGAACGAACGAACGAAGGCGCGCGCGCGCACTCACGTTGACTGGCAAGTCGCTGGAGGGAGTAGTGCACTTCGGAAGGAGAAGAATCGGTGGCAGTGGCGTTGCGGGAGTGCAGCACTGGCCCCCTCACTCCGCGGGGACCGACCGTCCAGCGGTGCATTTTCGAGGCGAAGAACGAAGAAGCAGAAAAAAAACTGCATTCGCGAACGAATGAGTGAGTAAGTGAGTGAGAGACCAAGAAAACGCAGCAGCGACCGATTGGGTTCGGTTCGGGGTTCCGTTTGCAGTAATGGTTCGAGTCGGAGGAGGGGGGCTGTGGAGTTTTGGGGGTTGTTGTGTGAAGCACAAGCTTCAGATGTTTGGGTGTGTGATACCAAGACGTTACCGGTTCGGTCGTCATCGCGCGCACCGGTTTGTGTGAAATCAATTATGGTGTTTGTCCTTTGCTTGACACCATGCCCTCCCCATCGGCCACTTCACGGAACGAAGATGATGATGATGATGGTGATGGTGGTCAGTGTCATTCCAGCAAGTAACACAGACAGTGTGCATAAAAAGGTTTTTCCCCTCCACTGCAAGAAATTTATGTTTTGGCTCATGTTTTTCATAGAAAACCTTAGTTTAGAAATAAAATTCGTATTCATCATTCAATTCTTTTTTCTGATCTACTTCATATTGCATGTTATTTTTCCGGAAAGACACACTAGAAAAAAATATGTTAAAAAACAATTGAGCGATGTAAGAAAAACACACAAGAAACTGTATTTTAACCCATACACTACAATGTATGATATTGTACTGAATTGTTTTGTTTCCACCTCGAAATGATTAAATAATCCTTTTTTCTCTCCATTTTAACGGTGCATTCTCTGCTCATTAATCTCAAGCGCATCGTTTGAGACCCCATTGATGGTTTTGTCGCCATAAATAATAGATAGTCTTATCGCCAAAAATGATCTCATTTTTTTTGCATACACGTACACATGTAGCGGTAGTTTGAACCGTCAAACCAACGAAATGGGACAGATCGATATTAGAAAAAAAGGAGGCATAAATGTAGCCGCCTCTAATAACAGACTCGGTGCAATTTATTACTACAACCAAACGTTGTAGTAGCTGCCGGCTGAATGCAACCTGATGCGTACGATTTTAATCATAACTCTAATGCTTCAGAAGAAATCCATTTCTTGACACACGCACACACGGAATGTATGCATTGCCGGGAGTTCTACGGTTTCGGGAGTGTTAAACTGTTAAACTCGGGCTCGTGTTCCTTGGGTCCTCTGCTCCTTGCACTTACACCCATTAGCCATCAAAAGGGGTTCTGGTGTGTGTGTTTTATTTCCTCCTCTCATTTCAATTTCTTTCTAAAATGCAAACACACAACACACCGGAGCAACGATTACTGCATGCAACGAAATGCATCGCTGCACGCATCTCTGCAGTTGCCGCGTTGCGTCCCCGACCCCAAACACACACATTTTCTGGGGGAAAGGAACCGAGTAACCTCTCCCTTTGCTGCCTGCCAGCCGAGCCTCGGGATCATCATTCCGCCAGCGACATCGTCGTCGTCGTCGTCGTCTACGTCGTGGTTGGGCTGTAAAACGGTTCTGGCTTAAAGTATTCCCCTCTACGCACTCTTCTACTACGCCACATCCTTCCTCAATCTGAGGGCTCTGTACGCGTGTGTGTGTGTGTGTGTGTGTGCCCCCCGTCAAACCCCACCCGAAGGGTCCAATCGAAAGCGCAGTCGAGGAACGGGCAACAGGAAAGGGTTATAAATGAACCCAGCGAAAACGTAAATGGTAGGAAAAGCAAAAAAAAACCTTCCTCGCCACAGCGAAAACGCATCACGAAACGACAACGACATCGGCAGCGGCGGCCAAGGAAACCGAAGAACGCCCGCCACACCAAAAAGGCGACCACAGGAAGGAGCGACGCGAAGGGTGGAGAGCAAAGAAACTCATAAATAAAAATTAACTTTTGTGCGAACGAACCGACAAAAATAGCAGAGAGCAGAAGGAAGAGAAAAAAAAAAACATTGTGCAAGATGCCAGTCACAGAGACAGCAGCAGCAGCAACAGCAGCAACAGTGGAGAAGAAACGCAACGAAGCCGCACTTGGAGAGTCCCTATCACCAACACACTTTAACACGCCGGTGCTGGAGCTCAAGTGCACCCTTTGATGCAGCACCAAACGCATGAGGGGGGTGTTCTTGCGAGGGGTGGTGGTTGCGATCAACCAGCCACCACCACCAGATGCAACAACAGCAAGAGAGTACAACGGCATCGAGCATGACCAAGGCCAAGCCATTTTTTCGGATGTCTGGTCAGGAGCTCTCTCTCTCCCTCTTGGTTCTCGTTGGTGGTTCGCTTGCCTTTCGGTTGCAGACGTAAGAACGGCAGCAGCAGTCAGCGAAGATTACCAATGCGGGGCGATCGTCTTCGGATCCATTCTTCTGCTTCTTTACTTCGCCGTTTCTTTCCCGTTTTATTACGTTTTTTTTTTGGTTTTTGTCTGCCATCCCCCTTGAGGGGGGAGGGTTCCACTTTTTGTTGCTGCTTACTTTTCGTACTTTACTCCGCGCACTCGTCAAAACCCGGCGCACACACATCCTCGTCTGAGGATCCGAGCAGGCAGCGGGCAGATGCAGACGCTGTGCGAAATGTGCGTTTCGCTTGGATGCAGGAAATTTGCGGCCAGCGGGCGAATGGGTTAAGAATCGGGGCTGGGGGGCTGTACACCATTTCTTTTTTGCATTTTGCACACCCAGAAGACAGAAAGAGAAAAAGAGAGAATTGTTTTTGTTGTGGTTGTGTTTATCACGTTTTCCATTCAGTAGCCACTGGAATGATTAAAAGAATATCGTAAACTTCTCGTAAAATGTAAGTGACTGTTTGCGAGAGCAACAAACGCGACAACGTTGGAACAACAAAATGCAACCGAGAATTTCATTACTTTTGCAATTAGTACACGTGTGACATGGTACAGGGTGCGCCAGCTAGGCAGGAGCTTTTTAAATGTTGAATAACTTCGCATTTTTCAGCCAATTTTGGAAAATGAAGCTGATTTTTTTAGGATATACAATGCCATTGCCATTTATTGGCAATTCAATCGGAATATAATATCGATCAAATGACTTCCTCGATTCGAAACACAAAAAGCAACCGTTTTTGGTTTGGAATTTTCATTGTGTTTGACAACCTTTGGTATGTAATAGCATCAATTTCCGATCTGATAGTAGTTGTTAGTTCTTCAATAGTCTGCGGTTTGCTGATATACACCTTTCTGTTCAAATAGCCTCACAAAAAAAAAGTCCGGCGCCGTTAAATCTCGCGAACGAAGAGGGCAATAGCACGCTCTATTTTCATAGTTGAAGGATTATATTAAATGTACTGTAAAATAATTTCAGAACACGTTTTCGGCCTGAATCTATGAAATGGCAAAGACTGACGTTTCAGAAACTGGCTTACTTGTCCAAATCGGCTGAAAAGTGACGTAGTTATTCAACATTGAAATAGGTATTGTCTTGATGACGCACCCTGTAGCATGCAGGACACAAATTACGAATACGATTCTAAATACTAATCCCAGCAGGCGCTTTAAAACTTCTCACAAGTTGCTCAGAAAACGAAATGAGTGCTGCAAGCCATTCTATCTTGATGATTGGATAATATTTCGTTTCGAGAATATGTGTAGTGATAATGCAATGTCTACCATAAAAACGATAAAATAATTATTGCAGATGATTGCAGGTGCATGTTTTGGATTAGTTGAAATGTTGCTTCAGCGTGTCTTGATATTGGTTAAACTGTTTATAGTATTGCACTCGTCTAGCTTCACTTAATTGCACAAAAAGAACCCTAAGTCATTCTATGACTGTTTTCTGTATAAAAAGATCTTATGCTTAAGGCATTATTCAAAAATCGCTCCAAAAACCACCGCAAAATTAACCGCCGATACCGCAACCGCCGATGGCATCGCTCCCGGGCCCATTGTCTGTAAGCAACACCTTCCGGCCCGTCCCTGCCTGCCAATCCTGCGACAGAAACAATTTGTACTGACCTTCCCGGTTCCTGGCGATGTCGATTCGATGAACTTTCACAAGCACTGTTTCGAGGGCCCTGTACGAGCGTTTTACACACGTTCGTACAACATTTTTATGGCACCACTGGCGAGCCCTGCTGTATAACATGTGCATGTACGCTCGCATGCACATGCCACGCCATGCCACGAAGGATACATGCCCAAAGATTCATCCCTAAAGGCGCCATCATTTAGCCTACGCTTGAATTTGTAATTAAATTAAGCTTGACAGACGGCTTCGATCGGTGGCGCGCATCGGCAACCGAAACCACCACCACCGTCACGTCACGGTCACCGCGGCTACTACCTTCACCCACAAATAATCAGCGCGCGAGGACATCCTATCAAATTCGTAGCCTTTGGTTGCCGGAGCAGCGCGCCAAGGCGAGCGGCTAGCACCCCATATTCAAGGAATGTCTCTTAAGAGTTGGGTGGTGGACACCGAGGGCAAAAGAGGGCCGCGATCGCTTGTCATTCACGGCGCGGTTGTTAATCTGCGTGGGATGCAGAAGCGATACCTCCGGTAACCATAGAAACATTTAATTGTAACGTGGGCGCACCTCAACCGTACATATCTCGTTAGCACGTTAGCCCGTGGTGCTGATAGTAACCATTCGGTGTGGAATTGCCTTCATGGCGTCGCTGGAACTGGAGCTTTTTCTATGTTTCAAATTCAAATTACATTGTTACACGAGTTCATGGTGAGACCTTACTTTATACGAAATATACGGAGGGCAATATCGTTAAGCTAGTCCGTTGCATTAGAATTCAAATTCATGTCAGTCGCACGCGTTAGCATGCATTAAACAGAAAGCACGCAAATTGTGCACCATCGGAACCATCGGAGTAAACAGAACTTAACGGATTCATTGAAGAATCGCTTCGTCCGATTCGATTCGGTAGAATGGAGGTAAAAAAAACCTTCGATTTGTGGCATTTTCCTCACAATTGAACAACAACAACATGGGAATCTACCACCCAAGCCAGAGCCACTGCTGTGCGCTGGTACATGGAAGAAGCATTCGTTCTCAATGGCCCAAAAGCCTTGAGCGATAACGCAGGGTTATGCAAATCGTTCAACAACCTTCCGTCTCCGTGACCTCCTCCTCCTCATTGCACACCACCGTTAATAAAACAACCGCAAGTCCGACAGCCGACAAACAAACAGTGAAGTGCAAGCATTTTTTGATAACGCACGTCTCATGATAGCACCAGGGTAGCGCGGATGGGATAAATGGTGCAGTAAGGAAGTCTCGGAAGTGCAACTGCTTGAAATCCATCCAGTTCAAGTCATTTTGCAGTAGTACTTATCATTTATTTTTTTCGTTATGGTGCTGGTTGATGTATAGTTTTATAGAAGTAAATTCGTTTATTAATTCGGATTGGTGTATACATAGAAATGTTTACATTAAACACTCGACCCCGTGTCAGACCATAGTAGGCTTCTTGTTTTTTCCAAAAATGTTTTTATGAAAAAGTACGACAGCAAAACAATTCCACATGCTATGATACATCCGGGGAGGGGGCCAAACTTATTATGATAAAACTTTCAGTTTCAGGTTCGCTTGACTCCGTACGCCCTTTTAAGCTTCAACCGAAGACCTTGAAACAGAGCCATTTTTTACGCCAAAGGCGCATTGGGTAATTTGTTTCTTCTTCCCCCCTGCCTGCCGGTACCGGTGTGTGTGTACTTTCGGTGCACTTTCGATCGCAAATTGTCCGTCTGCGTCTGTCTGGTTTCGGCGCTCAAGATGCCTGGAAGTCTCCTGCCGGGACGGGACGGGACGGTACGCCTGTCTTGCGCCGGCAACAAGCTGACACCGGTCGACCAGCACTGCATAATGCAGGGGACTCCGGACCTGAGGTACAGACCTCCTCCGTCTGTTCCGGATAATGTCTGTCCGACTGCATGCAATTTTCGACGGCCCTTGTCGTGGCGTTGTAAACCGGCCGCCTGGGACCATCCGCAACCTTGACCAGCCCTATGGGGATATTTTTCGTGTGCCCATGTTTAACGACTCCACTAAACTCATCGGTTATTTCGCTTTTCAAGGCCTTTTCCCAGTGCTCAGAGTACGGGGACCATCATCATCATCATCATCATCATCAGCCATCCAATCCCAAAACCTTCAACCCACCTTGTTCTGCGGTTGTTCTTGTTGCTGTAAAAAGTTAATAAGGCCTCCGTTCCGTTGACTACTTTATGCCTCAATTATTGCCGTTTGTGTCTTTTCGTGCAAGCGCAAAGTGATTCCCAGCGTTTGCACTACCGAAGACACGAGGAAGTGCTATTGAACGGACTGATATTTCAGAACGAACAGGATACTTTACAAGAAATTACAAGAAAAAAATGTTGTTCAAAAAAACTTTAATTTTCTTCGATACCACTCACTGGAATACAGTACTACAGTGTAATGTAGTATATTCTCGGGACCGGCATCTTAGACAGCAACATTGACCAAAATTGATGGATAAGATGTTGGATAGTTTCTGACAGAGCATCTGGGCAAACGACACTCCAATGACTGACGACACCGATGATGTGACGATGGATGAAGATAGTCATTATTGCTGACAAGCAGCGAATAGCAATACTGTTGCAGCTGCTAGTGGATGGAAACAGTTTTGTTTAGGCTCGCTTATCACTCCATACTAGCAGATAATATTCTTCATTCGTTTCGTTTCGAGCTCGCACGATGAAGGATACTTCCGCTGGATGCCCTGTACGCGAAACATATCCAACGGGCCTACTACGACAAAGACAGGCCCATTTCAAGAGTAGAAGATGATTTCGATATTACACGTTCTCGACAGTATGTCATCGCCGAACAATCGTTGGTTTTTTTTCATTAAGTCGCTCAAAACGCTTACGTTGCTGCCTGCGGTCCTTGTTGGTTAGAGCGGAATTCATTAAAAATGAAATTTATATTTTTACGGCGCATCCCCTCGTATGCATCCCCAAAGACTACCAGGGGATGGATAGCACGCTGAATCTATGCTCGGGGCGTTGAAATGTTGTGACTATGCGAATGTTTTTCGCACGCATGTCATGCGGATATCTTCGCCTCGGTGCAAAAGTAGTAGCAGCCCTAAGCAATACTCAAAATTAATCCCAGCCTTTATTTGCAAGCAGATAAGCAAGCCTTCGAGCGAAAGATACGTTGCACGGTGTAGCTTAGGAAGGATCATCAATATCAAGCATCATCGAAGGATATCAGAATGTTTAACATAAATTGAACAATACAAATGTACATATTTATAAAATTGCATTATTTAGTTGGAAAGGGGACAATTGCAAGACGTATACTTTGTATTAAATTGGTATATTTAACAGTTATTGTAGTGTGAGTAATTTTGCTCCGTAAATTTGTGCTTCATTACTGCTATAAGCCCCCCGTGCAGAATGAAGAATGTTTTGGTCGCCAACCACTAATAGAGACAGCAGCGACGCCAGACGGAGTAGCAAATTGAGCCCATGTTTTATATTATCCATAAAAGGTGATAATATCTTACCGATGTGTTCAGCACGGCGGTCTTCCGTTCGTCTGCTGGCCTATCTGCTGTCCGCGGTTTGCTTCAATCACTCGCTATGATAGAGCTTTAACGAACGCAACGCACTCCAGAATGCTGCGGCATGCGTGCACGCATCGCATCGCAGGAGACGCTTCAGATAATCCTATTTCCAAGATATGGCCGCGAACGTGCAAGAAACCTGTTGACTCCCATTTTTAGACACGAATCCTACCAGAAGTTGGTCAGCGAGGGGTTGTTCGGGACGGGATAGTCGGTTGAAAGAAAGTGGAACTTTGTGCCCGAAGAATTGGTGCCGTTAAACCGTTACAACGTGAAAAGCGTGATCGTTGATGACTGGATTGTTGATTGATTGGATATTGATTGGGCAAACGATGACGAGCCGATCCAGGTACGAGTGGTTTGATTGAATGATGCATCTTCTGACAAGATGGTGCAAATGATTTTATGTAACTGGTAAATATGACGCTTTATCTACCTATTTTTCGACACACTAATAACTTCAAGTTGGTAATGTTTGGCAAACTTTATTTAACCGCCATTCCAACTATTAAAAAATGTTATATTTTAATAATATATTATTAGTTTCGTATTTTTGAATATTTAAAGTATAAGCGAAAAGTTTCAGCAACAAATAAATATCATTAAAAGAAGATAGTAATATGTGTGGATATTTTCACAGTCCGTTATTGCAACACCATATGATAAGTCACCTATTGACAGCAAAAACCAACTGTTTTAATATATTTTATTTATCTCCTTGCATCCATTGAGTTTCTTTCTTCTGTT
Source organism: Anopheles darlingi (assembly GCF_943734745.1). Taxonomy (NCBI): domain Eukaryota; kingdom Metazoa; phylum Arthropoda; class Insecta; order Diptera; family Culicidae; genus Anopheles; species Anopheles darlingi. Next base: position 35,805,726 of record NC_064874.1, read on the forward strand.
AAGAGTCTACAGCGATTCCTGAACCAGACTTTCATTAGTAAGGCCATCCATTGAAAGTCTGGGATGCGGTCGAAGTACGATCCTCAATAATTTTGAATTTAATTAAAAAATACTACCAAACCCATTGTACTGTATTGGAACAACAGCATTCGACGACCCGCCAACCTTAGTCTATCGGTCGATGCCAACAACGATGGCTTAACATCTTGTATGAAAGATACCACTGTTGGACAATTTCTGTTTCTAGTGAGAGCTGAAGGAGGCGCGGAGTGGTTAGCGATACAAATAAAAATGTATCTAGAGCAGAAATAAAAACGGACTATCCTGGTATGCTTCCGTAGTCCTTTCTATTTCGCATTGGTTCTTGGCTCAGGCTGTCGCATCCCACTCTTAAAGGAAGGCTATTGATTTATATTTTTAATTAAAAAACCAAGAAGCAACGTTATGTAAAAAAATCAAGTCCTTTCACATTTTTACCGGAATTCCATTTCAGGTCTCGTAATATTTCTCATTTGCTTTACAGAGAACCATAATATAAAGTTCGCTGCAACCTCAACATGTCGAAAGATATAGTAAGATATATTAAAATGTTTTCTAAAAATGGTAATTGATATCTTAATTGAAGACTTAATCCATTTATTGCTATCATTAGGGTCTAAAACAAACCAATCAAAGATGTAAGTTTAATTGAAATAAATATGTTACTGAATAATATGTTTAGCGACGAAATACCTACATATTTGATAAAGGAATTTAACCAAGAAAGATGCTCTAGGCCTTGAAGATCTTTGCTAAAAAATTGTTTCATATAAACATTATGTACCTAGAATTATCGAGATATTGTACAGTAAAATAGAAACATATAGCGTTATACTATTAATAAGCCTCATTTCAACTTGTTAATGAGGGAACAGTGCTACCTACAATAAACTTATCCAACTGATACTCGACCCCAATCGCAACCCTCATTAAAATCTTACCAAACTCAATCTGAATGGCAAATCGAATTTCTGATCTAATTGTACACTAGCTCCCCTCCACTAATGTTTAAGCACCCTGACATGTGTAGCTGTGAAGCTTCTCTGTACCATTCAGTGGTTGAGCGAAAAGCCAGCAAGATCTCTCACTGGAAAAGGTCCTAGGTGGTATGTTGTACCACGGATGAAACGGATGGAAAAATAAAATGAAAATTTTAACAAACGTTTTGATCGTGTTTGTCGCAAATTTGAAATACAACTGTTAATGGCGATGTTAATTCTGTTCTCCAAAAACTAAAGTCCTTCTCAAAAACGCTGCAATTTAAACTATCATTGGTCACCTTCCCAGAAATATCTAGTTTTACTGGATTGATTTAAAACAGTAGGCGAAGCTGCTGTGATGGTGCCTTGAATGCATTAACGCCTGCAATGCACCTTGTCTTTTCTCAAGGAGTGTCTGCAGGTATCATAACCGAATTAACGACCCCACACACTTAAAATTAATTTAGCATGCCCGGCAACATGAAAGGAATCTCCGGTTGATAATCAAATTATTACAATTAGTTTCCACCCCCCACCCGACAATACCGTAGTCATCAGCAGTTCGTGCACCACGATGCAATTTAGGGATGAGACAGTGAAACAAATTGAAAGCCACCCTTTGGGGGCAATGCAAGCATCAAACAATATGAGACAACTTCTGAGGGGGCATTGTTGATGGTTCAGAAACTCGATGAAAGGGATTATTAATCGCGATTAGTCAGCTATTTTCAGAATTTCACACATTTAAAAAGCATCCACAATTTTGAACGCCATATATTATTAACGCTCAGCGATTAATGACAACGAATAATTATTGATTATGATAATATGAGTGATGTGATTGTAATTCTTAGAAGATGAAAAAAATCCAAACTGACAATCGTTCCTATTATGTGCTGAAAATATTAAAGATTTTGACTTTTGCAGTTGAGCTCTATATTTCTCAATCTACTCAATATAGCAAAGTTGTATTATCCTCCTTCGAACGTATAATAATTGTCAATCATAATCAAAAAAAACCTGTGCAGTGATTGAGCGAAAAGCCGGCGATACGTATCACCGTTCGTGCGTTTATCAGCTTAACTCCGTCTCACCGTCACCCTTGCTTTAATGTTATTTTCAAAACCTTCCATCTCAATCCTCATCAACGTCCCCGTTCGTCCCAGCTAGAGAGAATCGTTCATTTCGAAACGATGACAAAGCAATCTTTCTATACCCTATAGCCAGGTAACGGATCTTCCAAGGGGCATCACAATGAGCAACTACTTTTCCTTCACCACGAACCCTCTCTCAGCCTACCTTTATCAGCCTGTTCCCTCCTCACGCAGGACTTATCATTTCTTTCTCGGAGAAGATTATCGCATATGAGTTGCCACCACGGAGGCTGGGATGGCCAAACCATCCATCCACCATACGATCTGCATCGTACGCCAACGTTCTGGTCGGAAGGGAGAACCATTTTTCAACCGTGCAGTCAATATCTATTTTGCTTAACTCTGCCCGTGAATATACTGCCCGTCGTGAGGTCTAGCCAGACCTTATGTTATATAGAAAAGCGTCGCCATGTACTGTGGTGCTGCTTACGAACCAACAGAAAGCAAAGCATCTTTCGTTAGTTTCATGCATAGAAAGTCGTTATTACGTCTCGTCATGCCTGCTTCTGCTGCTGCTGCTGCTGCTGCTGCTATCACTCAGATTAATCGATGACTATCAATTCGCGAACGGTTGAGACCTTCCGGGAGCCGTTTGATGTCCCAAACACGGTCCTGCGTGGCATAATCTATTATAGCAGGCAAACCTCTACCCCAGGCCATCATCATCGTGACATGGCCACAGCTAGGCTTAAAAACTGCAGCAAAAACTTAAGCAACCAGTCCACCAAGCAGTACATTAATGTCCTGCACACTTAATCACCCTACACACCACTGGCATCAAAGTGTTCATTAGAGTGGACGCCAAATTGTATGCATTGTGAGTGCAATAGTGCAACACACAATAGTGCTGCTCGGTCCCCTGTGAACGCACTATGGCGTTAGTTGGGGAGAGGTGTACCCTCTCTTTGATCAGCATCCGGTTAGTTTGAAGCGCACCAAAGAAATTGGACATTTTCTAAGGGTGTTCATTCTCGACGGTGCACCACCGGCCGTTGAAGAAGTAGGCCACGGAGACCATGGATACTGACTCTCGATATTGTAACTACTCGCAACCGTGCAATGGACGCGAATATCGGATTATGATTCACTTTTAAAGCATACTAAATGCTCTATCTTTCGCTTTCTTTCTTTCTATCTCGGTCGGTTCCATTACTTTTTTCAGCTTCTCTCTGTCTCTCTCTCTCTGCTCTACCATAAACTATGAAACCATGAGTCGCATTTTACGCGCGCACGCACTTTACTATGAACCCCGCGGTGCTGCACGTTCACGCTCCTTTGCATTAGAAAAGCTGTCCAGCGAGAAGCGCGTTAACGGGAAGAATGACGCGCCGCTTGCCGACAGCTCCACCTGTCCGGCCTGCACGCGCATCATCCGTGCCTTGTGATCCTTTTTAAATATACTAATCCACTGGTAATTTTCCCGGAAACGCAGGGCAGCCTACAGCAGCACCGTGCACCATGCGGTTGAAAAGACTCCGAAAGAAGTTGATTGCAGGGAGAGGAAGTCAGCGGAGGCCAAGGGCGGCATGCGGGAGCATCAGTGGATGGGGCTTATGTACGCAAAATCATTACCAACAAATGATGCGTTCGATGGTTCGAGGGCTAAAATAAAAACTCAAGCCAAACGGTGCGCGCGGCGGCGAAAAATAAAAGAAATGTGTGCAGCAAAGGGCAATGGGGGGGGGGGGGGGATGGTTGGGGAAAGTGTACGGGCCGTGTCCGAACGGGTGGTGCAGCCCGAGAAGGGCCACTGTGCGTAGAACAAACAGCATAAACGCATCCACGATATTATCCATTGAGCTGGCGAAAGCCAACCCCGGGACATCCGCACAATGAGCGAAGTTGAGCAAGTTTGTGTTAAGTTAGAGTTATTTTGCTCACAGTTTTCGATGGCATATAAATCGGTAAGAAATGCTTCTGCTTCTTCTTACGTTACAAATTAAATGACCATAATATTGAATTTAATAGATGAATTAAAATGTTCAAATAACTATCCACGGATTAATATTGATCTCCATTATACCATAGGAGCAATTACCAATAAGTTGCATAAAATTATTCTGGATTATTGCAAATTTGCATGTTGACCAATTCGTGGCGTAGTTCTGTCCAGTAATGATGACCTGCTTGATAACAGTGGTCACGCATTCCACACACACACGCACACACGTCGCTAGCCTTGATACCTTGAAACTCGACCATCGAGTGAGTGAACAACTTGCCCGGATGTACTCTGTTTTAGTCCGTATGGTCGTTCCGTAGCTAGAACCGTGGATTTGCAGACCGCTGCACCGCCTACTACGCCAATTTCTCCTGTACGCTTCTCGTGTAGGCCATATTGTTCCCCGCCATTGGAAAGGACGAGTATGGATTAGTGTGCTGGGGATAAATTATGGATCAATTATTTTAATTGAAGATAAGAGAGGAAAAAATCTTCTCCGTACCGAACTGCCTCATCTAAATGACACCGACTACCGATAGTAAATCAAAGCACCTTCACCAAAGCGAAATATTCTATACAGTAAACCGGGCTATTTTGATTTTTATATACGTCAATCACCTTTCATATCGTTTGCTTTCCTTTGTAAAACAACCTCCGGGTTTTTTGTTATAAAAATTGAAACTTCAAACTTATGTCATATGTCCAAGCGTATGAATGAATGAAAAGGCGTTTTAAAAAGGGATGTGTTACTATTGACATTTCATTTTCATTACATGAATATTCGAAATATCCGTTTTTTTGGATACTTGTTCATTGCATTGACTTTATCGCGCCATTATAGTTGTTATCGCATACAGCTATCCACACAGCAATTCCTACGAATTGATACCCACGCCCACGATCCGAAGCGATTCATATTCAAATGCTGTTCCATATCAAGTAGCATGCACATGGTTTGTGCATATGTTTGGTATATGAATCTTTGAATAGAGGATCTATCGGACCGGATGAATGCTTTACTAGCCGATAGTCTATTATCCCATGCATTCCACCGTTCTAACCGGAGTACCCGCAGATTTGTTCGATGAAATTCTTTCGGAAGTTTCATTTTCTAAATGGAAAGCCAGGCTCAGAGGCATGTAATAGAAACCGGGAAATGCATGCATTTTGCGTAGAGTAAAGAAGCACAAGTTCATTTCCTTTTTTTCCATTTATTGGCCGATAGGCACTATGTTAATAGCTAGTGTGTATGCCAATTCCGTTATGCGATGCATTCAGAGTTTACTTCTTTTTTTTTTTATCGAGACACATTTCCACTCGATTGTACTCCACAGCATTAAAATAATTATTTGTCCTAGTGAACGTTTTCCAATCGGTACTTGCTGTAGGCCTATGAAAAGGGTAGATGAAAGGTAGCAACAAATTCCATCGTTTGGCTTTTCATGATATTAACAACCACCAACCGTGCATTGAGTGATTGTTATTGCGCATTTTTATTTAATGCACAAACACCATCAGTCGAATAATTATACTTCTGCCATCCTCACATCAATGCTTATAGATATTTCCAATTAAAATCACTCGGAAAATGTTTGCGAAATTACAGATCCAATTTAATGCAATATCTTTTTTTTATCTCTGAACGGTAAACGATCAAATATTGCATATAATTTGAGGTTCAGATAAAATCACAGTACATAATTTCCTTTAAAAACTGTACTTGTTGTAATCTTGTTTTTATAATCTTTTACTATATATTCATACCAAGCCCGACTATCAGGTGCCAGTAATCAGCGAGCTTTCTTACTAATCGAAATGTTTTGTTTTCAAATACATCTTCATTTTTTAACAATGTAATTTTGAGCTACGAAATAAAATGAATGCATTTTCAATTCCAAATTGGATTACTGTAAACAAAAACAAAGTATCAAATAATTCTGAAATGGGAAAGATTTCAATGCTACTTACAACAGGAAACACCAAAGACTTGGCATGCTGCCACTTACATACTTGCTGAAGGGTTGCTACATTTTGCCTAGTTTCGTGCACCTTTTTTGTTTTGATTTTGCTGCTGCACTATAGTTTGGCCTGCATTTTGCTTATTACCAGGCGCCCAGTAACTGCGCGACCTCTCCAAGCGAACACATCAACCGTTCGCCGGGGCAAAATAGAACACGGCCAGAGGAAAAGCGGCAACAAAATCATTAATCATTAGTTACGCTCCCAACGACTGCAAATCAACGAGCTGTGCGAGGCTCCGTCCGCGTGCCGCGTGGTACGCATCATGGTGGGAAATGATATTTTGCCGTAGATTATCAGCACCTGCGAGCCGAGCCGGACGCCACCTTCGCGTCCGGTGCGCTGGAAGCCTGACGAAATTGAGGTGAGAAATAAACTAAACCCGACAGCAAAACCGGATGATTGCGAATCATAACGGCAAAACGAAGCAAATACAAATCAAATTTAGGAATGATGGATAGTAAGAAGCGGGAGGGAAAAGTGCGAGGAGAAATAGAAGAAATACAAAACGGACAGAAAGTATGGAAGAAGGAAACGACGCGAAGGAGGTGGCCGCCAACTGCTGCACCTGCAACGAAAGAAGTGCTCTACAAAACGGAACCGCCGCTGACCGGAATGATGACTAGTGCCATTAAAAGAAAATTAAGCCACCATGTTCTATCAAATCTCACTCGGCGCTAGGTGCCTGCCGGTTGGTGGAAAAAATGGGCTCATTGGAACGCTCGCTGGAATATACTTTGTATATTCCCCTATGTCTTTCTTTAGTGTTTAGTGGATGTCTTATTTTCCCCCCTTTTGCAAAGAAGCACAAAAAACACCTGAACGAACACTGGTCCAACAGACCAGAATCTGTTTGGAGAAGCTGCTCAAACGCTGCCAATCTGTCAACACTAAAACAAATGGCACTTTACTGTTGCAATTGCTTTCGCCAATGTCACCACCCGCAATGCGCACACTACACTACAAGCTGCACCTATCACTTTGTGTCCTACTAATCTTGCATCAATAATGTGTGCTCTACCCGCACCATGCTCGCTACCATGGCTACCATTTCCAGTACGCCTTTCCAGTGCCAGGTTGGGATTTCAATTGTCGGAATGTAATCAATATTACTACACCAACAAACACCAGGACAGGCACCGTCGTGTGCGTAAATATTTATCCGTTTGCCATATTTCAACAGTAGCACAAACTTGTTCTACTCTGCGGCCACCGGTTGGTGGAAATAAAAAAATACGAGCACAAATAATTGCTCCATGTTTCTTCGTCCAGAATGGGCAAATTAGCTAGCGTTAGCTTTTTCTGTGGAAACAGCTTTTGTTCTTTCGGAAACCCACTCATTAACCTGTGCGTTCTACTTATCGAGCGTGCTAGGTATTATAACCTTCATTACAATCAACTCAATTCCCCTCTCAAAATTAACTCTTGCCTACAATGCGGCAACGGCAACGAATTTAATCGTAGGTAGAGCACAAAAAGGAAACGCACAGCCTACCATATCCTGCCACCATCAGTTAGGCGACCAGTTTTCCAAACGTTTCCAGCCTTGGTTTTTTTAACTAGTCCCATTTCCACTACACACTAACGATTTCATGAGGAGAGTTTTCAACTTATCCAGGAGGGAAAATGCATGAAAACTTTGTCGTTTTACCAATGTACTGGGTAAGAGTCATTGCAACTTGTTTTTAGTTTTGCAAAATTCAATAGTGCCCGATTCTATCCGCGGTGCGATACAAATTATTGGTTGAAACATTTTAAATTGAATGTATCGGTGCGTACATTGGATCAAGGTATTCATAAACAATTTGTGAAAACAATTCGTTAAAAGTTTAAATCGTTTTATTTAGCGATATTATTTTTCATATTAGTGTACACATGATTGATTTGAATGAAGCAGAGCATAACTATCCTTGTGGCAATATGTAGTTATTACGATGTTCTTGAAAAGTTTTGGATTCTTTCTCAGCAACAAAAGATTAGTAACCTACCACTAATATGTGAAAGCAACTTCCAAACAGCATTCGCGACAGAATTATTAAACTAAACACAAATATCTCAAAGCAAGTAACTACATAAATTAATACAGCCGTCAATCAACCCCATAGGAACCAAATTTTACCAAACAAATATTTTACTATAATATGATAATACATCAAGTATTAGTACCATAAGTAATAATAACATATATTAACCATGAGATAAATAATGTATTCCTTATATGAATATAATGTAATGTAAAGCTTCCAGCTACTGTAGATCAGTTTAACAACAGTTTTCGGGTAAACACTGCACTGATTGATCATTTTAATTGAGGCATATTAAGGTATTTTGAATAAAAAAAAAGACATCACTATCACACATACAGCTTACAGGGCTATTGATTTAGACGTCAACCGGTCACCACCGGTTGCACTGACAGGTGTAGCGCGATAGAATATTTAAATCAATATCTTCAATTTAAAAATTCACTACCAGCGATGCTCTGGAAACAGGACAGACACGAGAAACGGATGTAATGGCCGGAGTTCGTATGAAGAGACTCTTGCAGCTATGTGAATGTTCCCGAAGGGGGGGAAAGGGGCAAAAAAAAACAAACCGATTGCTTTTCGAATTAGTACACTCGATTTGCAGCTCAGAAATAGAGAACAAAACCAGTTGACCAACTCCGCAGCCAGCGCTCAGCCATCTCGGTCCACCAATGCAACACTGGCGCATTTCCCCCGAGTGGCCGAAGCGCCGTACCGTACCAGTGCAGTTAGTCGGCCTTTCAGGACAATACCGGGCGACAAGATGGGTTCGATAGATTCCATCACGGGTCGCAGAACGGGACCAACCAACCAACGGGGTTCGAAAGGCTATCAAAGGCAAGGGAAGGCGCATGTATGTATGTATGTATGTGGACGCGTCCCGGCTTTCCGGCGCGAGCGAAGCATCTCCTAGCATCAGCGATAGGCACTTTAAAAACCAATTTAAGCAGCGATAATGATTTCATTCCGCTCGAAGGCATCCCCGCTTTTGATGCAAGTATCCAATTTAAAAACATAATCATTGTTTGATTTTTTTATTTCCCTTCTTTGCTTCTTCGCTCTTCGCTGGGATGCATTCTCCCGGAGTGGCGAGTGGGAAGAGGGGATCCTTACTGCATCCTGAAAACGTTGTTTGGGAATATGAACCGTCCTATCGTCTAGCGCGCGAACCTTCGACACGGATCGTGGACAGTGCTGGATAAAGACTTTGCCACAAGCTTCTCAATTCTCTATTATTCGATAAAACTAAACCATCAGACGATTAACGAACTTGCACCCATCGGCATCGAAAGGAGTGTTAATAGTTGTTAAAACAGAAAACAAAAAAAATGGATCCGATTTTTATGCGAAAAGTCCGCCGCACGCACTGTGCAGGAAATCCGTATTTTTCCTGCGATTTTTTCCGGAATCCACTCCAGCGAGCTCACGCATATTGCCGCGCGCCGCGCCGTGACTGCTTCACACATTGATTCTAGCAAAAGTTCCACCAGCATCCCCACCATCACGGGGCCACGGTGCCCTCCGATGGCTTAGCTACTATCAAGAGTACAGAAAATTGTTTTTATATTCGCTCCCTAATCCCTTCCGCCATTCTCACTCCCGTTCGTTCGTTCGTTTTTATTTTATTTTTTTCGAAGCGCGCAAACGTCAGGCGACTATATAGCGAAACGAAAGCAAAGCAAAAATCGTGGAACTCGTGGATGAGCCGGGATGATGAGGCCGTGGACGAGAGAGTGTCGCAGTGTGTGTGTGTGTACGGCTCCATCGAACCACCGGAGCCGGAGCGTAGGAATTATCAAACTTTAACGCTCAATCCGGGGGTGCCAGCGCGCGGAGGTCCTTCTCCGGGGTCGCTCCGGGGTCGCTGCTACTCCTCCTTCACACATATATGTGAATATGTGCCCCATTAATGGCTACGCTCGCGTGTACTTTGGAAAGGGGAGGGTGGGATGGTAGTAGTAGTCGCGAAGGGCAACGTCAGGCCAGGCCTCAGGGACTGGTCCAGGTCGATGGTCCAGGCATCATCCTCGGCTCTGCTGCTGCTGTGCCTAGCGAGCACATATCGATGCATTCAAAGGATTTACATATGCGTTTGAACCGTTTTGAGGATGAGGATAGAGAAAGTACAAAACGGATCAAGTGCAAGTGCGCAGAGAGAGAGAGAGAGACAGAGAGAGAGAAGGAGACAGGGATGAAACTGCATCCTCGCTGCCAGAGCGCCGATACTGTGTGTATGCATCGTGCGTGCCTATATACTGGTGCGTGCGCGCGCGCGTGTGTGTTTGGGTCTATTGTGCGGGGTTTTGTTTACGCTGGAACAACAAATACGGTTCCTCCGTATTCCGCAACCTCCGGAGACGGCAACTCGGGAGCGACTGACGACGGAGGACAGAAATAAACTCCAAAGGATGCGATTGCGGGAAATAACGATGACGAGAAAATGAGCCGGCAAACTTTAATGTGCTGGCGAGATGCGATGATGTAGCGATGGAGCACACTTCAAAACACACACACACGCACACAAAATCCGGTGGCCATATTTAGGGATGAAAATGAATAAATAAAAATATATAATGACTATGACACGGCCAGCGCCACGGAAAGGAAAATAAGGATGGTATTTCCTCCTTTGGAAGGGAAGTTGTATAAAGCTTCGCGGAAATTCGCGTATCGATCGATGGTCAGGTACTTAGAAAAATGTAAATAAATGTTTAAAAACCAATTTTTTTTTAAATCCTTTTGTCGAACGCCTAAAACCTCTTTAAAGCTGGTGTTTAATGTTGGCCGAAAAATCGTTTGTAACGGTTTTTATAAATTGCGCTTCTCTCCACTTAGTCATAAGTATCCGGGAGGATCAATTATTGCCTCTTTAAAAACATTAAGTAACAAAAAAAAACGACCAGAAAGAGACATCTCCTTCAAAGCTCTTTAATTTACGATTTCTATTTCGTCTCCACCTCACATACGCCTTGCACTATGTATGCCATCCGCGTGTAACAAATGCCAACGCCACGCACTCATTGTTTCATTGTTGCCTACCATTTACTGCTGCCTGCCGCTGTACGTCAACCCATCACGCGTGTGCAGCAGCTGCAATAATGGTTGATATTTCTCAAGTTGAAAGGAACCACCACCCTATGCTTTGCATCCTTGCACCAAACGCACGCATTTGGCGATGGGAAGAAAGGCGGCCAGTATTTGATGAACTGGAGTGGAAAGGATGGAGGCCACTTGACGGCATATTTTTCTGTTATCTTCCACCACCTTCCCTAACTCCTCTACTGTTGTGCATCTCTCCATGCATTCATAATCCATTCTCTCATTGTTTGGGACTGATTTGCGTTTTATCATTTTTGTATTGCGTTTTTAAATCCCCCTTCTGTTGGGTGGGCTGTTTAAGGAACGCACGATCTAAACATTCTTCGGGCGATTATAGTCTTATTATTAATCATGGCTCTCAGTCGTTGCGATTTTTCTTTTTGCGGTAATAAATAATTGCGTGCAAGACTCTAATCGCTCTTCGAAAGTAACGAACGAATTTCGATAAAACGATGTTTCAATCTTTACTCTGTTCCATGCATTTCCAACATGTTCTTATTCTATTTCAATATTTCTCCCTCCAACTCGACCCATGGCCTCATGTTTCATGCCACTGTAAAGCGTTTGCAGGTCGTTGTAAAAAATAAAAACGTGTCCGTGCATTTCGTTTATTTCTATGCTGTTGATCCACGAACCAATTTTTTCCCGCATTTGTTTTGTCGCATATTTCTATTACACACCACCTATGGCACCTATGACAACCGAATTGAATGCGACCCACTTCGTCGCCTTCGTGGCCTTCGTCTAAAAGGGCCCCCCCCCCGTGGTGCACGAAAAAATGGCTGCAGCCCAGTGCACGGCTCGCGATTCCCGTGCCAAGTGCACCAAGAGCAAGCGGTCGTTGCAAGAGCAGCACGATGACGACGAGCGGTGTTCGGTTTGCGATCCGGTTGCTAGCACCCATTGAAAGCGGACACGCGGGCAACGTCGGTGCCACGTTTTTTTTTTTGTTGCGAATGTCAATTATATGGCCCCGAGCGACGAATAATTTCATGGCGTAACAGTAACGATTTGCCAAACAATCGGTACGAGGGGGGGTGAGGTGGTACCGCGGAGGCTCCAAACGCGCCGGATGGTAACTGTGCTAGTGTCTCCGGAAGGGAGAACGAGCTGCACCCCAACAAGTGCCGACCGACCGACCGATCGACCGACCATTCGATGCATTTGATGCTGAAATGCTAGGATCTCTGCCGTTGTCTCACTCTGCCTCGGTCATTGCTAGTAGCGAGTTTTTTTTTTTGTTGATGCCAACCATGTTTTTCCATCACTCCGAGGACACTACACGCTTACGAGCTTCATGCTAGCTAGCGAACGGACCGGGGAGGGTGCTCATTTGCCTTAGAACCAAACGGGGGAGATGTTTGATTGAACGAAACGATCCGCGCTTGTTAGATCGAGGTCTAAGATCAATGTTTATTCTTGATCAATTTTTCATTACCTTTTTTTCCAATTTTTCGACGATGCAATTCCACTTGTCTTTGCTGTACGGTATCTGCTGCTACTGGCCTTTACGTTTGCCACAAATAAAATGTTGACTGTTCTGTTCAGTTTTATCCTAATCCACCTCCAAGTCCTTTTTTTGTTTTCGACTGTAAGTTCGAATGTTTTCGATCAAGTTGTGCGCAAGTAATGTGTTTTTATCAATTGTTTTACATTCCTTTTTGAGATTCACTTGTTTTCAGCTTAGTTGGTTCATTGATTAAGTGACAGATGGTTCAAGGCTGTGACAAAAATAAAAGCCGGCATACAAGGAAACCTTCTTAACAATTAGTATAATAAACTCGTTGCCCAGATTACAGATTGTAGACGTTTTGGCATGCTGTTTACCAAAAATCAAACAGAATAAATTATTATCAAACCGAAGAACAATTATCTACAACTTATTAATCAGAGTTCAAATCCGGACCATATTTTTTTATACTGACAGCCGGGACAGACACGGTGAAATCAGAACCATATGTGTAGCTGAAAACAACGGATAACGTGTATAACTTCTATTTGGTATTGGCGGTAAAAGCCGTCTACACACGCGCAATATTAGTGGTCAATATTTCCAGGCTACTTTGATATATTCAGCATATTTTCAGAAATTGGACTACACTTTGCAGAGCCTGTATATGCAAAATAAATCCAAGTAAACTAGAATATTGATTCTCACTGCGTCTAATTTTAAGCAAATTGTTGTTTTGAATGTCAATATAAATATCCAGAATCTCTAATTAACCCTCACCAACCTTGGAAAAATCACCGCGTCCACCCCTCAAGTATAATGACAAATGGTGAATACACTCAACCAGTCCCGGTTCGGTGGGAGTCACCAAATAAATAACGCCATGAACCTCATCTCATCGCATGACCCGCTAGGTGGCCATGTGAGACGCACTTGCACGTAAAAAGAGATAAATTATCATTACGGAAAGGCTGCCGCCGGTTCGGACGAACATTAGAGGCCCACTCGAAATGGGACTGGGGCCCCGTAGCGGACCACTAGCCAAACACTAACACTGTCTGGGTGGATTTAAATGCCGAGAGACAGGGAGAGCAAGATGGAGAGAAGCGTAATGTCGATTCAAGGATAAAAGGTTATTTCTGTCATTTAATATTCCCAACGCTTCCAATCAATTCACTCTCCGTCCGAGAAGTTCGAGATACCGGAAAGCATTGGGCACTGAAACGAGAATCGATTCACGTATGCAATTGCCATTTTAATGCCTAATATATTTGCATCTCGTAAAAGTGACGCTTCTTCCATACGGCAACGACGAGTTCGAACGATCGATTCATTGACAGGTCGAGTAGCATCAATAACAATTGAAATGGATGCATTGTTACTTCTTTTAATTTATGGAATGGAAAGTAAAACAAAAGGAATAAATTAGAAGCTTGATGTTTTTTGTCTGATCTCTAATAATCTAATACTATCTTCATTCTAATTGCAAAAAATTCTCCTGATTTTACATAAAGTGTTTAAGATATTTGCTTCATATAAACACGGACAAGACTGCTTCGTTCAACATTGATGGCATCAGTAAACAACAAAGCAACAGCTCGATCTAATCAATTCGATCCATTTCCATTCGATCGTTTGTTCGCCGAACCGAACACCACATATGGCGCGCGCGCGCGCCCGCTAAGGACACCAGGAAAAAGGGTGTCTTTGAACGCTCACCGTGCACCGCGCACCGCGCACCGGCCAATCATCCTGTCGTCGGTCGAAAGGTCAAAATTCAACACACAAACCGACGTCATCGTCGTCGTGAGATACAGAAATTAAAATGCTAACACATGAATTAAACAACACCGCCGCGCGGCATGGCATGCTTCTATTGCATAGGATGGCTATGTCCTCGTGGCCGAGCGTGTCGCAACTGGGCAACCGTCGATTAGCCGTCAATCAAATTCCTTCATTCGCTAACACACAACCACCGCACCGAAGTGGCGCGCTGATGAAAACCATGACATCGGCATCTGTTGGGAATAAATAAAAAAAAACACACACATCGCACCCGGTGGCAGCATACGCGGCACCGCGTATCGTATTTGAAGCAGGCCGCGAACACCGATCGGAAGCCAATGCTCAGGCCAAGCATGAGCATGATTCCATTCCTAATTCATCGGTACGCGAAGGGTACCGGGCAGGGATGATAACGTCGTTCGGACAGTCCAACCACCACCACTCGGAGCACGGATGATGTCCTTCGGATCGTGTGACACATCACAAAAATAATAGAAAAAGAGAGACATCAAACAACAACGACAGCGACAAACGACAAACGGTGCGCGTCAAGGAGATCTTGTGTATGCCATTACTGCGATCCAAACCAAATGGTCGTCGATCGCCATGGCTTCCAGTTCCAGTCCGATTGTGCCGTGACTCCTGCATCACCGGTCATCATCATCATCATCATCATCATCATGATCGGCCATTTGCCAGCCGCCAGCCGTTGGCGAATGCAGTTTGAGGAGCCGAGGACCGAGCGCACAAACAAAGCTAGATTCTAATTGACATTCAACAGAACGTTCCTGCTGGTGCTGGCCAAGAGGAGAAGAAGGGGAAGGAGGAGTAGTGGGCGATGAGGAATCAAATGATCCAACCCCGTTGCGAAGGATTCCGCGAAGGCATTATTTATTGGCATTAATCGTAATTTCAGCTTTCCGTACTGCCGTCATGCCGCGTCCGCGTCCGTCGGCAGGTTCGGGGTCAATCTATTCTTCTTCTACTAGACAAGAGGGGAGGGTGGAAGGCGGGGAAAATGGATGTAAAATGTTTTGCGCACGGTCACGGTCACAAACACTTTCGCGATTTTACCGCGAGCCGCGAGCACCACTTTCGATCTCGACCGGACCGGAGACTCATCTGATTCATCTTAAGAGAAGTTCTTCGAAACAGGCGAAAAGGGGGTGGAATGAAGCTTCGCTCTTTGGCTGGTCATCCGTTCCGCTCGCCCGCAGCACAAATCGTTGGACTCCTTCTCCGTCCTGGCCCCTCGAGGTACCGTGATTTATACCGACGAAGCGATTAGAATTTTAGATTTCCCACCAGCCACCGGCGCTGTCATGCCCGGGGCCCTGGATAATGGCAAGCGGTTCGAACTCCCGCGAGTTTGCGACTGATTTATGGTAACCTTGTCCGTGGGGGGGCGCGGAGTAGGGGTAGGGGACCCTTTCTGTTTCTCCGCGGAATGGAAGCGATTTTTTGTCTTGCTTCAATGAGCGTAATACGAGCGGTCAGAGGCAGCGCTTTCAGAGCGTAGAGCGGTTCACAGGCTTAAGGGACGGCGGATCAGGCGGGGAAGGTAGGTGCGGGGTAGGGCAAGGTAGACCTCGGGGAATTGGCGTTTGCACCGTTCGTACCTTGGCAGCGCCTTGGCACACGAAACACACACAATTCGAGAACAAAATTCCTTTTTGTCACGGTTAGAATAGAAACATAGAATCGTTAACGGAACGGAACGGAGAGCACCGCCGGGGGAGGGACACGCCGCGCGAAACGAGCCGCTGGTGACATACCTACAGGCGGTACGAGCGAGCGGTAATTGCACTGTGGCCGCGAAAAGTCCGTCGACCACGGAACCGGTTCGGGGTTGAAGGTTTTGCCGCGCCAATCGCAATGGGATCGGATTGGGTCGGTCACCTAACCTAATTACGAACGGTTGGGCATGGGCATGGAGGGATTAATGAAATCGGTTAAAACAACGCCAAACCGGCGCGACACACACACACGCACGCACGCACGCACACATGATCGAATCCGTTCCGATCTAGAGAAAGATATCGAGGATTACTTTGATTAGGTAACTATTTAGAACAGGATATTCCTTAAACATACAGTATGCAAAAACAAAGTTTATCCATCCCTGTAACAAATTAACGTTTGGGGATTTTTCATAGAAAATCTAGTCAAGAAATCAAAGCCATATATTATTATATCGTCGCTTGGGAATAAATAACTCAAATGTACTCTTGAAATGGAGGGATAAAAAAAACGATTCTTTGATTATTTTGAAGTGAAAACAGTACAATACAGTGCAAATACATTGTATTGTATGAGGTGGATTAACTTTTAGCGTTTTTTTTTGTTTTCTAGCCTAGTGGATCTTTTTTGAAAGTTTCTAGTCTAGTGGATCTTTTTTGAGCAAAATGAAGTGGAATAAAAACAAAAGCGAACGATATGTGACTTTCATTTTCGTTGAAACATCAGCTCAATTATCATTTTTTGCATAAACTGCTTTTGCTTACTGTAAATGACAAAAAAAAACCGAAGAAAATAATCTCCAAAGTTAATCAGAAATGATCTTACAAAAAGCAGTTTCCACACAACTACAGCTGCTACTGAATGATGCTCTAAAATGATTCTAAACCTTCGCTGATGCATTGATATGATCAACTCGCTGCTTCTTCTTCTTTTGTGTGTTTTCTCGATTTGATTACTTTGCCACTAACCACTTTCAACTAACACGCGGGCGCATACTCTGTGATGAATTGATTTGCGACTAAAGGTCACAAGGAAGTGGCACTCGGGGGTGCGTTTTGTCTCTTGCTACTCAAAGCACACACACACACCGACCGACCCCCTAAGTGACGCTCCGTCAACCCCTAGTCGATCCTCACCTCACCAATCCCATCCTAATGCTAACAAATGGCCTGACCTTCTCCATCCATCCAAAGGCCCCCTCTCCTTGCTATTGACTCCGAACGGAATCGCAATGCGCAGCTACCGGTGAGGTACCTGGTGAGATCGCAGGAAGCACAATTTAAAAACGATTATAATCAACCGGCCACCAGCACCACCACCACCACCACCACAAAGAAGATTCGTTTCGGATGCTGATCAATGTCGGTGTAATGATGGTTTGGGACGAGATGGAGACGAGACGCTTATGCTTGCGGGGACCGATAATCGATGACAACATCCGGTACAAGGACAGTTGACAGACAAAGAAAGGTTCATCTATAGCCTCCACCTCGCTACATTAAGAAAAACCGCCCGTTGGCAATGAAAATGAGATGATCAGTCAATGAGCATCGAGATCGCTCTAAAGGTGCCCGGCCACGATAACAGCTTTCCTTTGAAGAACTGTCAAAATGAGGTGGAAATATAGTTGCATCCTTAACCCGGCATGGTTATGATGAAGAATTTTTTTTCAGATCCAAGATGGCCTTATCCAGCTCGCTTGGAAATTAGATTAATTTGGTGCAAAAATGGTTGGTTTATGAAAATGTTCTGAGAAGAAACCATTGAACTTAACCTAAATTTCATATTATACTACATCTTTTCAAGAATATTTGGTTGTATTTTGTGGAAGATTTGTTCAAAACTACATGCATGGCATCCAATCTAGAAAGGCGAGTCGGCAAAAATGTACGGCTGGATCATCGGAAATATACAATTGAAAATTCTTTTGTTAGATTACAAGTTCATCCAGGTAGGCTCGTTTACTTTTTGTGGAATTTTCATTTTTTTAATTTCTGATAACTTTTTGAAGATGGAAAAGGGATGCGTTTTACAATATGAAAAAACAAGTTTGGGATATTTGAAACAAAAAGTATCAACAATGTATATGAAAACTCGACGGGGCTACGGTGTAAGAAGTTATGTAGATTATGTGTTAAATTTTTCAAAGCGATCGGTCCAGCAGTTTTTATGCTACGATGGGAAACGTTACGCTTTTGGGAAAACCGCTTTAAAGCATCGAGAGCCACGTATGAAAAGAGGGTTTTCAATAATCGATATCTTTTGGTTCGATGGATCCTAAAAACGCAACCAAATTCTCTTGAAAGGAAAAGCATTCATATCTTTTTAAGGCCTTTTGGTATGCGTTTGTTAGAGAGTTTTTTTTTGTGAAAAACAAAGTTGTTATCGTCTGAAGTCACCAAATGACAGCCAATGAAAGTTTCTTTGCGATGAAAGTTGCTATCACGGCCGTTTATCTTCAGACGATCCCTTCCAACAAATGACAATCGATGGACTGCAGAGGCATCAGCCAAATAATCACGAAATACTGTCACAACAAACCAGATCATTGCAACATCGCTCGAAAAACATGTTCAAAGCATAAACAGTCATCATCAGCAGCAGCAGCGGCAGCATCAGTCATCGCCATCAGCTTGTGCCTCGGGCAGCATCTTCACCGTGCACCGCGCCTAGACAACACCGATAATTATGCAAATGGCATGAATGTTTCGCGTCGCGTTCAGCCACACTTCAGTCACTCTCGTGTTAATGTTGTTCGATTTTCCGCCGCACGGGCGCGAGCGCGCGCCTATCTAGTGCCGTTGCAGCAACAGCAAGGTCAAACCTGTCTGCGCGTCCCACCGCTCCGGGGTTCTACGCAAACCGCGAAGCGAAGGTTTATCAACCTTCCGGAAGCGAACCGCCGATGGCCGCGATCGCACGCAAAGTTCGCGGTGCGGAGCGACCGCTTTTTTCATAACACAAAATCCCTCCTTCCATCATCATCTCGAGTCGGGCATCGCATCGACAGGCCGCTGCCATCGCCACCGTGACCATCAGCGAACACAGAACACATTGGCATGTGTGTTAACGTGTTTGGCCATCGCCTCAAAAGCGGGTGCGCGCGCCATGCCCAGCTTGCCCCTGTTCTTTTCCTCCATGTTTCTTCCCATCGACCCAAGACGATGATACACATAATTACACATCTTTCGCGTCTGATCTTGTACCACCACCACCACCGTCACCACCACCACCACCGCGTTACGGCGTTGGTCCAAACAATATCCAAACAAACGTCGTTCGTTCGGACAGACCTTTTGTGAGGTCGCTTTTCCCACCTATGGAACATTTTACCGCGCAAACCCACTCCTTGGCGACGCACCGAAGGTACGACGTCCTGACGGCGTCAGCTATCTAGGGCCCTATTCCCTTCCGCTCCTTCTTCCACTGTCGCCCGAAACCGGGCGGAGTCGCTTCCGGAGCTACTCATTCTTGCCTTAATTTTAACGGGACCGTCGCGATTTTTCTCCTCAATTAATCGCACCTCCAGCACCAGACCGAAGGCCGAAGGGAACGAAAACCGGGACCGCCGGGACCGGGGACCGGGGTGCCCACCGCGGATCTGTGATCCCGCGAATTGTTTCGCGAAACAAACATCAACAATAAGAACAAGCCATCCACCGAACGAGGCTGGGGGGGAGGGAGGTTGGCCAGCGTGAACTTGCACGCACCTTCGGGGAGTGTGGTGTGCGGAACGGGTGGAACGGGTGGTGTGCACCATGTTCCCTGTGGAGGGCTTGGAATTGATTAAATTGCAGCCTGAAAGCATAATGAGACTACGCATGATGTGCGTCCCCCTCACGAGAAGCGTCAAGTCTCACTCGAGAAGCGAGAGGTAGAGAAACATGTTCCTAGCAGGCGGTGCTGCTTCTGGGACCCCTACCCCCTGACGTTTCTGCCATTTCCTAACAAAACCAAACAGTAGCAGCAGCAGCAGCAGTAGTAGTAGGCCGGGTGCAAATGTAGGGATGCGCCTTTTGGCGCCCATTCCGCCATCGGGGAGAGGAGTCAGGCAGGAATGCTTTTTGAATCCCCAACAACATCCAACACTTGGCGTTCCCCTTCTGCTTCTTCTTCTTCTTGTTCCGTCACTTCTTGTGGCTTGTGGACCGTTCGCTCGCGTTCTTGCTACCATCTCTCTCTCTCCCTCTCTGCTGGTTCATGTTTGTGCATTCCAATTCGTTGATTCACGCTTTTATGGCAGATTCGCGATTTTTCAACACACACACACATACACACACCGAGCCCCCAGCCCCATCCTCCCAGGGTTGGGAAGAATCATCCGCGAAAACAACAACGGCAGCGGCAAGCAACAAGTGCAACAACGAAAAAAAAAAAGAAATGGCGAAACGTAACGTTCTTTTGCGTTCCCCCCGCATGCACTATTCTCTCACAATTATGATTTATGCTGGTGGGCACTGCGTTGTTCCGGTCGCGCGCTCCCGTCCATCCGTCCGTCCGTCCGTCCGCGGGCAACATTTCTATGTTTTAATGGTTGTTTGCTTCTTTCAACTATTTATTTATTTTTATGCCCTCCCTTCCCCGCCACCACCACCGTATGGATGATTTCGAGGGGCATTAGCCAGAATTGCATCGCCGCCGTTCTGCATCTCTGCATCTCGTTGCCGCGGACCAGCTCTTGATGCCTGTTTCCTTCGGTCCTTCCGTTTCTGCTTTATTGTAATTTTATGGGCAAAATGCAGAGTGTGTGTGTTGCTTTTTTTTTGTTTTGTTATGCGTCAAGTGCTTAAAGTTAATGTGCTTGAGGGAGTCTTCCCCCCTCCCCTTCCCGCCCTTGCGTCAGCAGAATGCAAATCTATTGTCCCGGAACTTAGTTTTGTGATTGATGTGGAATCAGCCATTAACCGGCCCACAACCTGGTTGGAGGTGCAAATTTGGGTTTTTTTTCCTTTCTCCTGACTGTCTGTAGGTGAAGAGATGCTATGATGCATAAAAGGGGCGGGGGTGCATGTTGGAGAGTGGGGTGTGCAATGTAGCAGCAGGCGTTCGAGTGTTACACTTTGCTTAAGGTGGGCTTTGGTATTTTATTTTAATTCTTCGCATTTATTTTTTACATTTTTTTATGAGTGCTTATCCATTCAAGAGTATTGTATAAAATTTTGGGATCAATCGAAGCAAAACTGACAAAGATATGGATTTTTGAAAATCCGCCTTTCATACAAGGCTCAATGCATCTCGCGACTTTGAATCGCGTTTTCCCAAAACCTGCGGTTTCTAAGTCGGTGCCCATCGTAGCATGAAAACTACTGGACCGATCGATTTGAAATTTTGAACACTTAATCTGTGCACTATTTGCCAGGTAGCCCTGTCGAGTTTTTATAAAAATGGTTGATACTTTTTTTTAGATAATTTTTTTAATTATGTAAAGCTCGTTGTTTGAGGCAACATCGAAAAAAGCAGCACTTTTTCAACTTCAAAAATCTGCCAAAAATCGAAAAATGGGAAATTCTACAAAAACTTGACGAGGCTACCTGGATGAACTTATAATCTAACAGAAAAATATTCAATTGTATATTTCAGATGACCCGGCAGGTTGCTACGTTGGACACCGCAAAAAGTACATTTTTGGTAGACTAGCCTTTCTAGATTAGATGCCATGAACGAAGTTTTGAACAAATCTTCCCCAAAATAGAACTAAGTATTCTTAAAAAGATGTAGTTTAATAGAAAATTATTTTGAAAAATTAAAGTTGAATGATTTCTTCATCAAAAATCGTCAATAATAAACCTTTTTTGACCTGAATTAACCGAAGTCCCCTCTTAATGCAAAAGATAATTAAATTATCATTAATAGAATTGTTAAAACTGAAATAAAAATGAAGTATTTCATTTGCTTCATTTACATGCTGTCTAGTAAATAAAAAACAAAACTCATTACTAGTGTGTTCGTGGGAAACAGGATAATAATCCGAAATACAAACATTGGTGCCTTGCTGGCAACGTCTACAGTGTTTGAATCTCCACAAAAGCATCACAACCTCTAATACGAGAGCACCTAGATAGAAGTTCGTAGAAAACCTTCCATATGAAGCACCCTTTTCTTTTCAACTTATGACGATTCAGGTGTACATTGAGGTGCAAAATGGCGTAAGGACCAAGCTCCTGCTTCTCATGTCAGCTTAATAAGACCGTCAAATGAAATAGAAAGAAATGCACAAAACCAACACTCTCTCTAATGGTGCTGCTCGTATCAACTGGAACGGGGCACATCCGAAATAGAATTTCAAAGTTTCCTCACACACTGGTTCCCTCATTTCGTACGTACTAGGTCCGGGCACTAAATTCCTCATTATGCTCAATACTCTCAGTGGGCTCGTTATGGCACCACAACGGGGAGTGCACCCCGAGCGAGCATAAGAGAAAGAGAGAAAGAGAGAGGAAGCATAGAAGAACGAAAAGAAAAGTAATTAGAAAATTATAATTTTTCTTCTCACATTTTCCTACGACATCCGTTCCAATGCATCCCGACACCCCAGCGGACCGACTGACTTGACCGAGGCCAAAACGACCAGCAAAGGGCGGATCCACATTAGGATGCACCTTTGCCAAATTGCACAAACACTGGGCCGTACGCTGGCGGGCTTAGCTTTTGCCGGTGCACTCCAATTGGGCGGCATCTCACACATCATTAACACATGTGCTCCTCCGGGAGACCGGGGTCCCTGCCCTGTACATGTGCCGGCTCCCCCTGGGTGCGCTGGCCGGCACTCGCTCTTTGAGCGGAAAGCGTAAGAGCTTTCACGTCAATAGATTTGCCGGTGAAAAGAAATTGCGTCATTGCGGAAATTTTAATGAGGAATCGGTGCCATTAATTTGCATTTGAAGGAGGCTTAAATTTAATTTTGTTTTTAACGAATCACTTTTGCATCCCGCGCGTGAAAGGTGTTCGCGAAGGAGCAGCATCCAGACGAGTGTGAGGTGTTTTAATGCGAGCATTTCTCTTATTTTAATGAATCTATTCCATTCAGAGAGACGTTCGATACTGTGCAGGATGTGGTTGCGAAGGCTTTTTTTAATAATCAGGCATTTATTCATTATAATGAACATGGGACATGTTGTAATAAAGTTTGCTGTGAAAATGAGAGCTAGTATTGACGGCGGGCAGAGTTAATAATAGATTTTTATTTCAGCAGTACGTATTAATTCGAAGCTATTGAAAGGGACCTTTCATAAATAAATTGCTGTTCATTGTATGGCATTCTAAAGTAATAGTTAAAGTCTAGGAGCTGCGAAAAAAACATCTTGCTTTCTCTCAGGAAAATGTCCGATTATTCATGCTAAGAATTAACGTGTTTCGAGGACAATTAAATTTATTATTATTAAATTATTGTTTGAAATTTCAATGGCTGCGCGGATATGACAGTGACGATAATAAACCGCAATTTAGTTCTTTCTAGACATAAAAAGGCATGTTCTTACCTCAACACCATTCCGTATGATTTTAGATAATTCATTGTTGATTATTGAATATATTTTCGAAAATAACTCAGCACGTTATTCAGACCCCATTTAGCATCTGAAGTTTAAGGGGGGGCTTTGGTTATTTCGGGTCCAAAAAAAGCTTATTTTTGACGATTTTTAGTGAAAAAACTATTCAAATTAATTTATTTAAGTGAATGTCATATTAAACTACAACTTTTCAAGAATATTTGGTTCTATGTTGGGGAAAATTTGATCAAAACTACGTTCATGGCATCCAATTTAGAAAGGCAAGTTTGCAAAAAAGTACTTTTTGCGGTGCCCATCATAGCAACATGCCTGGTCATCAGAAATATACAAATGAATATTCTTTTGTTAGATTATAAGTTTATCCTGGTAGCCCCGTCGAGTTTTTGTTGAATTTCTCATTTTTCAATTTTTGGCAGATTATTAAAGTTAAAAAAGTGATGCTTTTTTCGATGTTGGCTCAAAAATCGAGTTTTACATAATTAAAAAAAATTGTTAAAAAAAAAGTATCAACAATTTTTACAAAATCTCGACGGGGCTACCAGGCAAATAGTATGAAGATTAAGTGTTTAAAATTTCAAATCGATCGGTCCAGTAGTTTTTATGCTACGATGGGCACCGAGTTTGAAAACGTAGGTTTTGGGAATCGCGATTCAAAGTTGCGAGATGCTCTCTTCAAAGTTGCGAGATGCGCGATTCAAAGTTGCGAGATGCTCTGAGCCTTGTATGAAAGGCGGATTTTCAAAAATCAATATCTTTTTCAGTTTTGCTTCGATTGATCCCAAAGTTTTACACAATACTCTTGCAAAGATAAGCACTCATAAAAAAATATAAAAAGTAAATGCGAATAAATAAAATAAAATACCGAAGCCCCCCCTTAATAAAGGCTTAAATACTTACGCCACTGATTACATAGAGCGTTGTTGGCCCATGAAAGGGTTTTGCTTCTGCAATAACCTTGTGACACCTCATGAAACACTAAAATTGGTATTATACAATTAAAGCACACATGCATAAATGGATATGATATTAACAAAAAGTTGTTTAAACTAGCAATTTTATTATTCGGTTTATTTATTGCGTAGAGGAAGCTAGTAGTAATTTATTATCACAATTTGAAATTAGTCGATTATATCGATTCGTACATGTAAATATTGGTGCAAATCATTTTAATTTTAACAGCCATATACTTCTCCTTATTGATTTTGTAGTTTAGTAATAAACCTATTTTGAGTTCAATATGCAGTGACTACAGATAGGATTGAGTGAAATCATAGTTCAAACACATTTTAAGGACAACTCTTGATTCCAAACTAAACCACAAGTCGTTGAATCAAATGAAACAACCAACTCCAAACAGGCCTCCCATAAAACCCACGCTGTTTGAGGTAATAAAGGCAGCGGAAGGCAAACGATACCAAAGCTATCCGCTAAGCACTTTCCAAAAGCCGCATATGATCGAGGATGCGCTCTCGGGGCCACGGGCCTCCTCGCCGCGGCCGCGAGAGAAGACATTCGCCAGCGCAGTAAACAGCGAAGCTGCGAGGCATTCGGTGCACGGAATGTGAAAAAATAAATATTAACCAACGGTCGTCCCGCTGCCATCTCCGTCGGATCGTCTTGCAGCCCCAGACCAAAAGTAAACGAAAAAAGGAGCACACAATCGTTACCAGGCGACGGCCCCCCAGCTCTCCATCCTCCCTTCCCCCCATTACCATCGGTCAGAGCTCAAGACGACACGTACCAGGCGGACCTCGGCCCGCCACTCCCTTCCTCGGTCCGCCACTCGCTCGCCAAATCGCAAATAAAGAGTCGCGAACTTACTTTCGCGAAACTGGCCCCGCGATGTGTTGTTGCGTGTATTTTTATTTTTTTTTTTTCGGTTTGCATCTTGGCAGGCCGGTTTTGGGACGGGCATCTTCGGTGGCGGCGACCCTTTTTTCATGCGCCCATACACTCCCCATCCGCGATGTGTGCGACAGTGTGAGTGAGTCCGCCGGCCAAGACAACGACGACGACGACGACGACGACGACGAGGACGAGGACGGTGGCGCGGTGGCCAAAGTGCGTTCCATCACTCAAGCCACAACCCCTCAACACCGCGGCGTCTCCATTTTCCGCTCCTGCGTCCTAGCCAAAAGCCACTCCAAAAGCGGGTGGGGAGTGGGGAGGAAGGAATGAGTTCCGCGTGGCGTACGAAGCGGGTGGCACAGCAGGGAGTGAGAATAAGAAAGAGACGCACACGAGAATGCGAAGCGAGCTACTCGGTGAGCACGGTCGGCCATCCGTTAGCCATGCCGGCTGCCAAGGAGGAGAATCGTGATAATGGCCAAGGAGCGCCCAGCTGCAACGACCCTGAACCACCCAGGATAAGGAAGGGAGGGTGTGCTGTGCGGTGCGGTCCAGGGAGGTTTGGAAACCGGAAAGAGGGTCAACAAACCTGTCTCAATTTTATTTCGTTAGGATAGGTTCGGGTTTTCGTAACGTTTTCGTTTTTTTTTTGCGGAGCGAAGCGCTCGTCGCGGTCGTCGTCGTCGTCGTCGTCGTCGGTTTCTTCTTCGCCGCTTCGGTCGGCCATTACAATTCCCCCCCATTCCATGTGTGTGTGTGTGCTGTGTGGCTGCCTTTTTTGCACCCCTTTTCGTCTTCCTTCCCCACCCGGAACTACAAATAAAAACGCAGATGACGCACGCGGTCAGTGGAAAATAGAATGAAAATAAAGATGTCTGTTGCGTGCGTGCGTGCGTGCGTGCGTGCGTGCATCAAAGATCATCATCGATTGGGTGGTGAACGCGCTCGGATGTTTCGTAAGCAACGTTTGTTTTTGCAAAACGAAAAAAGAAAAACAGAAGCACGCTTCGATGCATGATGATAACGATAATCAAAATGTGTGCGAAGTGTGCGAAGAGTAGTAGCATGCAGCCAGAATGGACATGGATTTAAAATAAAACTGTTTCATATAAATGAAACAAAATGAATCTAAAATTTAAGTGCGTTTATACTATTTAACTGCTATGACAAATACAACAAATACTATTCAAATATGCTTATACCATATTTACTAAATATCGTTTTTAAACATAATATAGCAACGGGAGAACCAAGGATGTGTTTTTAAACTCTATAGACTATGTAATGTACATTATGGCTAATCTTACTTATTTTATGCACATTTTTTTCGCAAACCAAGAGCAGTTTGAACAACAGTAGGCCACACATGACACCATACACCTCAAATATCGCCTTTGAAACGATCTGATAAAAATCAACGATTTCAAAGTCGGTGTTCTTAGTAACATTAAAACACCAAACCCTAGCCACATCGAGCTTTTGCCAAATTTGTTTATACTTTTTTTTAAATATTTTTTTATATTCTCTTTGAGCAGAACAGTTCGAACTGGTACCGTTTGCGTCTAGACGGTACCGTTTGCGCCAATTTTAATCATTTTCAACTACCGCATTAAAATTAGACTTTCCGTTATAGATATAAGCTTAAGTTAACGTTCTTCCTGCATGTCTAATGAGCCCTTGATTAGGCCACTGGCCCGTAAAGCTAATATACGCATAAAAAAATAAATAAAAGAATTACTAAGTAAAATCATCAAACAAATTACTTTATACAATGAAAAAAGATGTCAAAAATAAAAAAAACGCATAATTGGATATAAAGTTACTGATATGGTATCTGGAAAATCAATAGAACATTTATTTGTGCAACTTCAATGATCCACAACGAAGCAAAGATGTAAACATTGCCTTTTTGTGTTGGTGCCATAATGTTTATATATTTTTGGTTTACATAATATTAAATTAGGTTCACGAAAAAATATATTTAATGGATTTATCTCGAAAACATCTCAAAAAGATTCGATTGAGGTCCCGGAAGAGTAGCATTTTGAGGATGAATTAACATTAATCACCATCTTATGTGAACTGTTTTTTTTTACACAAATCGAACCATGCTCTTAAATATTAATAAGGAAGAAACAGTGTTCTACAATAGACAATTTAAGATCCTTTCGATGATCAACTTACATGTTGAACAACAATCCCAAAAACATGAACAGAAGCAATTAGATTATAATAAATTCCACACATTTAAGACACATTTAGGAAAGCCGCTGCCCTGGGCCAATCAACCACCACCAATGGGCAGTGCAATGACCCGCCGATTAAGATCGCAGCAAACAAAATCCGCGAGAAGTGAAGATAAATGCCCCCCCAAGTTCATCGGTAGCTGCCATACTCAACACTGTTGGCGAAAAAGGAAGCTCAACGGAGGTACGGGGGGGGGGGGGGCGAAGAAATAAAGGGAGGAAAAACCTGGTCGCGAACCCGGTTTTCCCAATCCGCCACACCCGTGACGCTGGCGGCGACGGTGGCGACCGGCCGGGCCTGGCACCTGTTGTTGCCATTTCGTACGTGAGTCCGGGGTTGGCCACCGGCGAAAAGGCTGCCAATCACGCCAATTGCTCCAAATAACACACCGTCGTCGTCGTCGTACCCGTGGTCATGGTCATGGTCCCTACCGGGCCTACCGGATGGATGGATGCGGATGCGATGCAATAGGTTCAGCGAACCGATCGGATCTCGCTCGATCTTCCTCCCTTTTTCTGCTGCTGCTGCAGCTCCTTCTTCTTCTTCTACTTCTTTCCTCGTCATTTTCTTGCTACGTCCTGCCTCTGTTCGCCCAGAGCAATTGGCTCGAACTAGCGCAAATAGTCCAGTCCCGGTCTGGTCGTCGCACCAGGATTCGCGGAATACTAATGAATAAAAATACCGTACACACACACACACACGCCCTGGCACACACGCACTGGCCGTACGTGTGCTCAAATTAAAAACCGCACCCTCCACCCATCCCAAAACCATGCATCCATTCATTTTCTTCCTACTCCTCATCATCATCATCGGCATCGGCATCATCATCATCCGCGTGGTTGCCATCATCGGCTACTTCGATGCCAGTGACTCGATCGAACAAAAAAAAAAGTGTAACGAAACGACGCGACGCACAACGGTTCTGGGCCCCGCTTTCCCCTGCCATCCCGCGGCCATCCTCGGCCTCCTTCTTCCTATTCTTAATTAAACTACCCCGCCAACGACGACGACGACGACGACGACAACGACGACGACGGTGAAACAGGCGAAAAAAGTAGTAATTTTATCCCCCCGGTTGGCCAATTATTTTTAAGTATTCCTCCATTAATAGTTGGCCTCCCGATCGCCGGTCGCTCGCTCGCTCGTCCGATAGCAACCCAACAGCGGTGGCCGCTGGCGACGACGACGACGATGACGAAATGCGATGAACCGAACAGAGAGAGAAGGCAACGGAGCAACGGAGAAGAGAGCTACATTTTTGCGCGTTCCGCGCGTCTTCCAGTTCCTGGGGGCCAACATTGCAGAAGCAGCATGGTGGTAGGAAGCCGCTTGCCGCCGGTAACCACTACCACCCCGTGCACCCACCGTGGACACCTAGTTTTTGCCTTTATCAGTTCGAGCTACACCCCTTTCGGGAGCTCGTTCTGGCCAGCTACTCCATCATCACCAACACGGTGGAAGGGACAGGAGGCGAAGGGACCGCGAAGCGAGTGTGCCGGGGAGCACAAAAAAAAAACACAAAACAAAAAAATGAGAAGCAAAAGAAGGAGAAGCAAAACGAAGGAAAACGATTCTTGCGTAGCGGCTTCGTTGCTTGCTTGTCTGCGATACGCGCGTATCCAAGCACTCCATGACCATGGCCGGATGAGATGGGCTGCTGCACAGGAACCGCGATGGCTGGATGGACGACGCTGACGACGACGACGACGACGACGACGAGGAGGACGCCGATTTGAGCGCAACAACAAATTACAATGCAAAAATGAGCCACTAAACTATTTATTATCGGAACACACCACCTTACGCCCGTCGATCGTATCGATCGCATCCGCTCAGCAGCAGGAGGGGGAAAAAGAGAGAGAGAGAGAGAGACTATGGGCGAGTTGATGATAACGGGCAGTAGCTCGGGCTACTGACTGTTCACGCAGCGCCATTTTACGCCGCTACCTTTTGATTGCAGCCCCGGTCGGCTCGACGTTCATCGTCGTGCTACAAATGCCCGCCACCAAAGGGCTCCAACCCACTGCCGGACAACGTCAGGCTGCCTGTGTACGTGTACGTGTGTGTGTGTGTGTACTGGGTGGAGAAGGAAGAAGTGATGACCGTGTGGGTTGCTCTCTCTCCCTGTTCTGAATGGATTTCATTCATGCCAACCAACCAGCCAACCAGCCAGCCCGACGTGGTCATCATCATCATCGGCGTCATCATCATCATCATCCTGCTCGTCGTCCATCTTACACGCGATACATGCTTCGATAAGTTATTTGTCAAGGAAATGGGCAATTATTGAATTATAACGAAAAAATTAAATATTTATCATCCTGTCGATTGGTTGCTGCGGGAGGGAACAACGGGGTTCGCCCTCCAAACCGGTCCCAAAAGGTCGTTGTCATCCGGGGACGCCCCGAGGATCAAGGTCTCTCTTCACTGTGATATCTTCCTTCCCGGGGAGCGGAGAGTTTCGGTGCGAGGCTAATGATGGACGTTCCGACGAAACTTGAGCGAAAGGACAATCAACCTTCCAAGCAGTGACCATGAACTGTCGGATTGGAGACGTTTCCCAGGGTTAAAAATGGTGTGAATTCGGAGCATGATGCCATCTCTTATCGATTCCCTCGGTCGCACTTCGCTTTAATGTAATGCAGCTTCTAAACGGTTCGAAGGTGACGCATTTCCTTCACCTTTTTCAAGTGCAGCAGCACTATCCGACCGGTGGTCCGGCGGTCCACATATTACCACGCACTTCACGCACAACCCAAAGACCAATTGAGAGGGTGCGCGATCGAGCATAAATCACTCTCGTTTTCATCCTACGAGTGACAGTGACTGCGACGGCTGAGGTAATGCAGACGCGGTCGTCTTCCAGGTCCGATAGTCGACTGTTCAACAGCAGCAGTGGCAGCGACAGGCAATGTCTGAAGTCGTATTTATTATAACCCATTAATGACGTTACGTGACACACACACAGACACACACAAACAGTACAAGACTACGTCACTCAGGGTGAGTCTAGACGCCGCCACGGCATGCGGATACATCCCAATATGGGGCGCGGTTCCAAGTCGGTTCTCCAAGGATTGCTTCTAACGAGCGTCTCCGTCATCGTCAACGCTACACACACACACAAACACACACACACACACAGACAGGTGAGAGTGGCGTGAGTACTACTAAGTCGTACGCGAGTGGAGCTGCGGCTGACAGTTGAATCACTAGTCCTACTGACCAACTGTGCAACTGTTGCACACCGCACCACCGCCGTGACGTACCCTTACCCATGCCACGCCATGGGATGGATGGCATCTTGCCAGCGTCGCACCGTCCGTTGGTCGTTAGTCATTCTCGCTCGACACATTTTACGACTCCCCGACGACGACGACGACGACGCCGACGACAACACCCATCGACGTTTCCAGCGAGGTGCATATTCCATGGTCATTTCCCTGTGTCCCGGGAAGTGAGGGGGAAAAGTGTATCGCGGGGAGCAGGGCACAAAGAAGAGCCACGAAGCTATTGCATCATGGCGCGATGATGATCAGTAGTGTTGCGGCGACAGTGAGCGACAGTGAAAGTGAGGCCTAAGCTGACTTGGATCCTCGAGAACGTCGAGCGAATTGTTTTCCAATTATTTTAACGTTGGAAAAAACCTCTCGCTAGTGACCAGATCCTCGGAACACTTTCTGAACTTACGCTTTTCGTCGCTTTCTTTTCAAGCGTATATGGCATCAACCATTAGCTAAAGTTAACAATCTAACTCCGATTGCCAGGGAGGTAGAGACACACTTTGGTGGCGTCCCAGCGTAACCATTAACACGGGGCAATAAACGTCACGAATGACGGCCGTCCGTGGCCGTCCGCGGTCGTCGTCGTCGTCCAAACGAAGGTGCAATTTTATCGATCCCCTTGCGCTGCACGTCGCTGCAGGTCGGTCGGTCAGCCCCAAATGCTCCCACAGGTGTCTGTTTACCATAATGCACTTATATGCGCTCGGAGGTAATAATCCGTCCTGTGGCGGAAACCCGTTCCACTAGCACTACGGTACTCCTTCCTCAAAGCCTTGTAGTCGACGCGTCCACGGCGCTATTATCTAAATTGCACCCCTCCCAACCCCAGTCCTTTATTCAATTATTCATTTCTTATTCCGAGGTATATCGCTTGGTTGACCGGTTAGTTGTGGGTTGTTGTGAATGAAATATTCACTCTCACACACACACACACACCGGTAATAACCCTCTCGGGAGAAGAGTTTGGGAACCGAAAGGATGTCCAAATCGAGCCAACAATCGAATCGAACCTCGCCTAGAGTGATCTCATGTCTGGACTTTCTCCCAAAAATTATTGCTCATAACCTCGGAAGCGTGCACGATGGTGGTAAATGTCTTTTACTTTCTTTCTCTCTAATTGGTGACACCTTCCAACAAATGAAGCAACGCGTTTGAAATTTACAGAAATTTACAGATTTTATTTCCAACAACGCATGGTTTCGATGCGAGACCTCCATATTGCCACTAAATTGTCGATCTCTGTCTCCTAGCCGGTCCTAGACTCGATTGATTGATTTATCGTGTTTTCGTGAGAACGGAACCGAACGTTTTCTGTCACACGGTTGCACACCACGGGCACGATTCCAGTTCTACTCCTACTACTACTACTGGACGATGGGGAAATGGTGGCATTTTTGGCGTGAGAAAATTGAATTCAAATGTCAAATGCATCAAGATGAATGGCGCCTAATGCAGGGTGATAAATAAAGAGCAATGGAAAGCAGATTTTTGTTTTTCCGATATTCGGACGAATGACGTGCAGGTAAGGTAGAGGTCTGAAGGTTGCATATAAATGGTCACGTACTAGATGAATCTCGGTTGAACAGATTGCGAACAACGATTGGAATCTCCTTATTTTTTCGATTAAAAAGCGATAGAAACTGTCTCATACAGAATATATAGGGCTCTATTACTAGAGTCTTGTATGTTTACAGGAATGGTTGGCAGTTGTTACTTGACGTAGCAGTGGATGATCAAAAACATGTTTGACAACCAGATCATCATTAATCAACATCAACATAAATCACGTAACATGAAAAAACCATCGAATTCCGCTAGTTAGAAGCAAGACACTAGTTTAGTAGACGGATAAATAGACAAAACTCTGCATATATGGTCCACGTTTGATCGCAAAACTATTATCCTAATGCTTTTACCCCAATAGATGCCGCGCGCAATGTTGACACGAACATGGCTGCTGAAAGGATACGACAACCGAGTACAACGCTAAGTTGTGTGTCACTCCGCTAACAAGTGGAAATTGAATAGACTCATCTGGCTCGAGGACACCGATGACGCGAGGCTCCCGATGGCCTCGGTCCTCCAGCACTTCCCATTCGTGGTGCTGCAGGAGTTGGGCTTTGTAAAAAAAAGAGAAGAGAAAAAAGAATGGAAAAGGAAAAGAACGGAACAAACTGCGCCTTGTCATTTCCTATCGCGGAATGCGGAACCGGAATGCGAAATTGTGCTGGAGGAAAAATTTATTAAAATTACGATGATACATCACTTGTAATTATTCATCTACCGACCGGCAGCATAGTAGCAGCATCGCGCACACACCACCACCATGATGGACGGACGTGCCACCGACTGGTTAAAACGTGGAATGGAATGAGGGCATTAGTAAATTTTTCAATGTAACCACCTCCCCCTGGTTCCCCTTTTCTTTCCTCCACCAACCCCATTCCCGTCGACAGACGCTTTACCGGAGACACAAGACACGACTGCGCAGTTTCCTAGTTTGTGAGCGTTGCGACGGAAACCGCTACGTTGCTACGATGATGATGATGATGATGTAGATGATTACCGTGAATCCTCAATTGAGTTAATGAACGTCACTCCGAAAGGACATCCCGTAGCCCGTAGTCGGGCCCGGTCAGGCGGGTCTGATGTCCTGCTTTTCATTTATTTTTTTTCCCCCCGTATCTGCTCCTTTTGTCGACCATCGGGTTGCATAGCGCCGGTTCGGGTGGCTGCACCGGGGTTCAATGCTTTGTCGCAAACCTTTTCCTTTTTTATGGTATTCGGAGCTCAACATATAGCAGCTAGTCTGTGACTCGTCACTATCACAAATGTTTTGTCCACGTGGGGCAAAATGGTATAAAGTGTCTGCTAGACCAAAAAAAAAAATGACGTTTTAACGAACTAACAATGACCGAAAAAACCGACTGCAGCTACTATAATAATGAGGGAAACATGTGGCTACATTAGTTGCGGTGCAGTTACTAGCAGCCTAAAAAGGAAAATGTCTTCCATTTGCACACAATTAGGACAAGAAACTAATAAGCCAAAATAATCGTGAAAGATCCTGTAATGTATTGCTTTATTCTCAACGATACAACTGAACTGAACTCCTTAACCTTGTTGCTCTGCCTTTTATATCCCCAAGCAAAGCAACCCAAAGTGAACTAAGATGCAATATTACTCCTAGCAACTATGACATACAACAGATCTCATCAGCTTGTGTGGTTTTTTGAAGACAACTTCAACTCATGTTCATAACCGTTACAAACGTTAAACTTGAATACCAACGGATCGGAGTGACCGATTACCATGGAAAACAGTTGAAGTATTGATCGATTTTAGTGTTTGAATTAGAACCATTTCAATCATATTTCTCCAAACAGCATAACAACAGTCAATAGTGAGTGAGCACCGCCACTGCCGAGTCGCCGAGACGCACCTAAACCTAACTCCGGCGATGGACAGCCAGGCTAAAAACGGGGCCACGGCGAGAAGCAGAGGTGTCCAGAGCCATGAAAACGGCCATTGGAAAAATGGCACATGTAACACGTTTGTTTGCTAGTTGGCAAATATTTGCACGAAACCTCGTACCCCCGTACCACCCCGCCTTCCCTTCCCTGTGTTGCTGCCGCCGAGCAGAGCAGAAGTTGGCACAAAACGGAAGTCGCAGGACGCCGGCGGTGGTCCTTCCCACCCCCGGTGTGGGGGGATGGATGATCGAACGCGAACGAGCAAAAGCTTCGCTACCGGACAGCCGGACAGCGTTTCGTTTCGTTTTATTTTCCCCTCACGCCGGACTGCCGTCATGCCACGTCGTTGGTGGTGGCAGTCAATAGTTCCATTTTCACCGCAGCAACGGAGCATCAGAAGCAGCAGGAAAATGGTTTTCCGACGGGGTGCGGTCCCTGGAACCGCGGACAGTAGTGCACGATCGATCGCTACCGCCCCCGGGGGGTGGGCGTAGGTTTGGACGGATGGAGAAGTTCTTTGTTTTTATGTTTTGTAACTTTGGTGTCCACTACAACTATCGTCCGGCGTGATGGCCGGTCTCCCCATTTTCCTCCCCTGCTGCTATCAATCCCCTCTCTCTGCCTCCCCCACTGACTTCCTCTTTCTCGGCCACGCTGCCTCGCAGCTGTTGAGAAATGCTTTGTTCGCTTGAAATCCATCGTCCATTCGTTCGCCGGTTCGCCAATTGACAGCAAAATGATGACAACTCCCAAAGACTGACCCAGTTAGAAATGCGGGACAAACTTTTGGTTGCTGGAAAAACACACACACACACACACTCTCTCTCTAGCACCTCACTTCTTGGCCACTCCCGGGGGTAATTTCACTATCCAATTGTCATTTTAGCGTTGTCATTGTCGCATAACTTTGTGCATCCGTTCCGCTTGCGTATTATGTTACCTTTGTCCATCACTCCCAATGCCGCTGCCCATGTTGGTGCTGGAAATCCCAGATTGCACATTCTACCACTACTACTACTACTACTACCGGTGTTCGAGCGAAGCAAGGCCATGCATTTTCGCAAATCAATCACATCACGCTCACTTTACAAGCCAGCGCTGAGTGGAAAAGCTTCTCAATTTTCTCACTATAAAGCAATATTCAGCGAAAACCCGACGACGACGACGACGACAACAAGGCGTCCTAACAGTGACATCGAGCCGAGTTTGTCGAGCTGCAATCTAGTGACCCGTTACTGGAGGCAGAAGGGTTTACAGCACATCGCCATGATCGGTTTACGATGGCGTGCAGCTCGAGGGCCAGCAGTGAGCGGCAGATGGATGGAGAGACGTGCTGCCTGCGGGGACGATGCCTCTCCTGCCAAACACCCATTCCAATCCGAATCCAATCCGCGAATCTATATCCGCGCGATTTCACGCAAGACACAGACACAGACAATATTGAATTTCACAAATTGCAAACAATCGCGCCTTTGATTGATTGTACGACGATGACGACGACGACGACGACGACGACGACGACGAGAGTGCTCTGCATCGGAGGCAAAGGTTTCGATTGCGGGATGCGCGATTGAGATGAAAATTTATAAATTGTATAAATCATAAATCCCCGGCTCCCTTCCATTCAACGCTTCTGAGCATCGAATTTCACGGCAAACAGTAGTCTACATCAACATGTGCCATTGCCTTGTCGCTTCTTGTGTCACCGAAAGCGCAGCAACTTCCATCTTCCAGAGCGATGAGATGCTGGAGTGGCCCCGGTGCACATGAAGATGGATGCGTAGCAAACAGCTCGTTTTTTTTCGCTTCGTTTTTGTTTTTTTCAAACCCCTTTTGGAACCGAACCATATGGACCATGTGGTGCTGTCAGTGTTTTGTCGCGAACGGACCTTCCACACGCGGATCCGCATCACAGCATTGCACAGCGGTTTTATGAGCGATTTCGTTGAGTGCGTTTCGCTCCGTTGTCCACTCCGTTCTTTGGCCTTTCCCGCGACTTTTCATAACGCAGCAAGCAAAGAGCCCGATGCCGATCGATGGAAATGACAAACATGTGTAGGTAAACATAATGTATGGACCCCGCAGGCCTCCAGCTACCACTAGCTACCAATCTCTCTCTCTCTCATGATGCGAAACGTGAATAACCGGAGTACCGGAAGTGGGGATTTTGCATTCTATGGGAAAGGTTTAACAGCATACACACGTTACATCATAACAACTTATGCTCTCGCAAAACAATTGCTTGCAAATGATGTAGTTTTTGGATGCATTTTATCGCTTTCGATCATTTGTCCTGCTTCTAATTATTTTTAACGGATAATCCTACTTAATTATTTAAATTGTATTTGATGTGGAATGGTGTGCAATTATGTTGAACAACATTATCCAAAACAAATCACACAAAATGTCGAGTATCAACGTTTTATGATTTCCTGTGTGGACTCCCTGCATTCCATTTCCATCGCTCAACCACGCATACAAATGATACAAATGGGCCACAAATCCATGACATTCCACCCTTACATTCTCATCAAACATTTTATGCAAAAAGAGAAGAGAGGAAAGGTGGTAAGAAGCTCTCTCGAAATAATAATGAGGTATCTTCAGCGACGCTACCATAATACTTATACTGTTACCCCTTTCATTGTCAGCCTGGTGCTGGATAAATGATCGCATCACTTATCCGACCGGGGCGAACCGGGAACCGTAAAAGGGTCCTTGATTTAATGTCTGCCAACTAAGTCTGATCTCCCGGCTGCCAGTTGTCTACCCATTGACAACTTTCTCAATAACGGTACAAAGCGAAAAGGGGGTGGGAAAGGGGGGGGGGGGGGGGGGGCTACATAATCCTCTGGCTCCCCTCCATTTTCGACGCACCACTCTACGGCCCTCCACTCGACACACACACACACCGGAAGAGAAGGAAGGTGCTGCTTAGAGTCCTCTTCATTTCCTTTCCAACAAACCAGCCACTTGGAGATGACGACGATGACGACGAAGATGACGTTATTACCCTTCGGTACATCCATTGGTGCGTACGGGTTTACCTTTTCCAAGGAACGATGCTAAACCACTCCACACTTGCCACATTCCAAATCATCGGAGTTTTGTCGCTTCCCTTCACCAGGTATTACTTCCGTTGGTATTTCGGTTGTATTTAAATTTCAAATTCAACTGTAAAAGGTATTTCTTCTGAGGATCAAAGCAACAATCGTCCAAGAAAAGGAAGGCATCAATTGCATGAATCCAAATGCATTAAAATTCCATTCGATGTTAGAAAATCAATTTTCCTGCAAAAACAATCAATCAGTTACCAAACACACCGTATCTTATCAAATCTCCATCAGTGCTGGTCCGCACATCAGAATCCGATAGCGACGATAACAGCCTCCCTAGCGCGTGATTTACACAATCGCGCGGACGAACAATCAAAATCAAGCGTATCAAATGTTTCGCCGAGCGCCGGCTTGAGCGCAAGGTTCCCTTTTTCTCACGCATTTCATGATACTGCATACGACGCGCGCTGGTGATGCGCTGATGCTCTGGCACCGGCGCACCGCGGAGACACCGCGCCATAAATTAACAATTCATGGAGAAAAAGCACAGTCATCTGTCGAACATAACCTCGTTAATCAATTCACGTCAGGCGTTCGGGCTCGCGGCTCGAGTTCTTCGAGGTTGGGGGAAGGGGTGCTGGTGCGAATTCGTGCGATGCCGCGAATGTTACTGACCTATACCAATACGAAACGTATTTTGATAGCATACAGCAGATGTTGCTGGACGGAGACCTACACAGCAAACACCATCCTCGGACCATGTACTCGGACGACAAGGGTTTTCGTCATTTCGTTTTGTCTCGCCTCGCCTCTTCTTACAACCTTCAGCGACAGCGACAGCACCACCAGCATCATCATCATCATCATCATCATCATCAACAGCGGGAGCAGCAGCAGCAGCAGCGGAATCAGCGGGAACATCTTCAACATCAACAACGTGATCAGTGCCATTAGCACAATCTCACCCTTTCTTCGTCAGTTTTCAGTCAGATGGCCGGCCAGCCAGGGGGCCAGGCCGGGACGGTTGGACACAAACAGATTCGGTTTACTTTAACCGTACCGTTTCTATCTCGCGTTCGCTGGTCGTTTACCTCTTCCCATACCCATACTTTGACTGAGTTGTGGCCACTTGTGGTAGCAGGGAAGTAGTTGTGGTGGAAGTAAAGGAAGGAAGGCAAAAAAAAGCTATGCAGAAATGCATAGCACCACACCCCACAGACGCGACACAGACACAGATCTTGACGAAGCGCAATGATGACTGCGACCTATTGGCCGCTGCCGAAACAATGAGCAGCTTTATTTTCAGCTCATGGAACACACCATCTTCTAGCTCATCGTAGTTTGAGGGATGCGAGGCCGTTAGACTGGGACTGAGTTCCAATCGTCAACAAGGAAGTGAACTTTAAGTGTCTTGCATGTTAGGTAAAATATGTTTTTCTTCATCCCATTATTGTTTGTTATTTTGCATAGCTACAACCAGGCTTTTGTTAAGCTTCATCTGTTTTAAAGGCAACAGAAACATTAAAACCAATATTAAATTTATTTTGAAGTGATTTGAGTCTATATTCAGTAGGTTTTTTTAAATTTTCCTACTACAGAGAAGTTCAAAAAGCCACAACAGCAACATAATTAGGACATACTAGTTGGCCCGCAAACTTCGTTCTGCCTCTCGACTCTTGAAGCCTCCTCGAATTTCGACTGAGCAAAGGTATGCGTTAAAAAAGAGAGAAAATTTGAATAGTGATAAGAAAACTAAAACAGATAATAAATTTCTGTACATTACATAGGGAAAGAAGGTGTAAATTACATATGGAGGACATCACTTTTAATACAAAACTGATCGAAAACATGCACAAGCTTTTCATTTATTTCTGTGTTTTTTTATTGTTGCATTATTGACTATTTTCGCCATCTCGTTTAGTATTCGGTTGATATAGGTTTTTTGCAAGTAAACTGACAAAATTACCTTTCACAGAACAGAACAACAGACAGAACACAATTATCTGTCTTAGTTTTTTGCTTATCACCATTCAAACTTTATTGTATTAATTTTCAAAATAAATTACTTCTACTGCTACTACTACTACTACTACTACTACTACTACTATTGCTACTACTTCTACTGCAAATACTATCACTAAAAAGTAATATTTTAGTCTAGATATAAAGCTTAAATATCATAATTTCGTGCATAATGGATATGGATTACCTAAGCATAAAAGATTTAAGACTTCTTTAGCTCTTAACACTGAATTACTTACTAACTCTTAGTTACTAATAACTAGTCCAAACTACCTTAAAATACTAACACTTCGTACACCTACGTATTGCAAACCTATCCATTGGATACGATTTCATCAACCAACCAACCATCTGTTGCTCAATAAAATTTAGATTAAGTTGTAATTTATTTTTATTACGTCTGACTTGTGCCTCACTACAAGCTGCACTAGCTGTACCTCGCGGGCCACGGCTACGCCTCGTTTCTGTCCTCTGTCGCAATTTTATGAAAATTGATTGATCGTTTATTGGTTTCGGGTACGCGGTGCGGTGCCATTCGCCATATCTTTCTCCATAGTAGTAAATGGTCCACTGAACGAACTACGAAGGACCAGCCAGCCAGCCCGCAAGCCAGCCATTCCGTTCTAGCCGGAAGCTGCTAGACACGCTGCTCCAAGCGAAACGTTGCGTTCCCAGCAGGTTGATTGATCTATACTTTATTGCAATTTTTTCGCATCATCTTTTTAATCGACCCCATCCCAGGCATCCCGCGCATCCGGCCGCCCGGAATGTGTTACCTCAAAGCTTCCTGGGGTCTCCTGTTGTCAGGGCGGGTAATACAGAAGACGGATGTTAATAACCGAAGCACCGAACGAGTACGAAGGAAGCAGAAAACAACAAAAGTTCCAAGCTCCAAGATGTCCGCCACCACCGGATGTGCGCCAAGAAAACCGGATCGTATGCTGGACCCTCCTTGGGCCCTCAGCAAACCAGTTGATTTGGTGCTGCTGCTGCTGCTGCTGCTGCTGCTACTGCTGATGATGATGGTTCATGTTTCGTCAGGAAGTTGCTTTCGATAAGCTTTCCAGCCAGCCAGTCGGTTGTGTTGTTTCTTTTGTCCGCCCGTTCCGAGAGCGTAAAAGTAAATAAAAAATGAAAAAAAAAACAAGTCAAATGAAAGAGATATGCTTTCTCTCGCAACGCCCTGTGCATCACTCATTAAAAGGCAGCATTGCGGATGATAAAAAAGCCTCCAACCAGTTAACTACTAGTCGATGGTTACGTTGTTTAAATGACGTTGTCAAAACCGTTCGACACAAACAATTCCATAGAAAATTGTATAAGTATCGTGTTTTGGGATACACAATTGTGTTACAGGAACGAAAAGCGGAAACACAATTAAAACAAATAATGGAATCATTATAACAGAAGCGCACACCAAATGCTTTGGCATCGTAGCATGCTTTGGGCAGGTGGCTGGAATTCTAAAACAAAACAATATGTTTTAAATTTATTCAGTATCCATTCAACATAATGATGAACGTGCGCCTCCGATATATTATGCTTACCAATTGACACGCGACTCGTCGAAACCGAAAAAATAGTTTGCATTCGACGCAAAAAAGGAGAGGAAATTTCCAACAATACAACAATTGGTGTTGTAGTTCAAATGTGAACAGTTCAATATTTCAAACATCATCGTTCTAAATTGTCTCCCACACCCCCGTGACGGCATTCAATGCATACCACACCCGGTGGGGTGGGGGGATGGGTGCCAAACAAAATGCCATTCCTGTCAGTCCATTCCCCGTCCCACCATTCCAAATGAGGCAATCGGAGACCGAAAAAGCCGTACAAATGCGGCGTACGGTCGATGGTGCGGCCATCATCATCCTGGATGCACACTGACCTACCTCAAGGTCCCGTCGGTCCCAGCAGGCGTCTTTTGGCCATCGATCATGATAAATCATCGTTCTCGCGCGCGCGCGCACGTCCATTCGCTCGACCACGACCACGACCAAGACGACGATGACGATGACGCGTTATCTGACATGTGCACCACATACGCGCCTCATGCCCCAACACTCCCCATCATTAACCTTCTCCCCACCGATGTGCGTATGTGTGGTAGAAAGGGGGGGCCACGCGGGTTGAATCAACGGCCCCGGGGACTATAGCCACTTCTTGTAGTGGTTGGCTGATTATTTGTCGTTTTTTTTTTTCGTTGTTGTTGCTCCTGCTGCTGCTGCTGCTGCTGCTGCTGCTGCTGTGTTGTTGTTAAACTCGAAACCGGGCACGAGGAGGGGCGACAACGAATGACCAAATCGCCATCATCGTCGGCCACACAGACACACAGACACGGACGAGAGACGGCGAGCCGCTATCGCCTGGCCTGGCACTACGTTAAGTAAACAGAGGAGCCCCCCTTCTTTTTGTCGTCGAAGGGGAAGGCAAGGAGAGGAGGAGACAGGAAGGCTGAATTGGTCAACGACCTGTTCGGTTTGGTTGGGTTCGGTTTTGTGGTTTGTCCATTAGCGGGGAACCGGCTGGAAGAGAATCCATCGTTCTAGTCGGCGCAGCGCAAAACAGTGACAGAAACGCAGAGACACCGAGAGCGAGAGAGAGAGAGAGAGCGCGCGAGAGAGAGAGAGAAAGCAAGGGATGGAGCGTATGCGGCAAAACGTCACAGCGATGGTGGTCTCCAGGGCGACGAGCAAGGGAGGCGACGAAACGATGATGATGATGATGATGATGACAAAGGCGACGGTGATGACGACGATGACGAGGACGAAAATCGGTGACCAAAGTACACAACTGGCTCAATTTCTCTCTCATTCTCTTTCTCTCTCTCTCTCTTTCTTGGCTCTCTGCGCCATCTTTACACCCTGCTCCCCTTTCGCAACCCCCCTCTGAACCAACACTTTCGGGCCACGGAACGGAATGGGAACAAAATGGACACGAAACGCAACCAAAGACGACGCGCAACGACCGGGCGTACGTGGTAAATGTCCATTCGTCAAGTTTAAACACGATCCATTCCCCGGGCGCGGGGCTGGGAGGGAGCAGGGAGCAAGGAGTGCGATCCACTTGCACCTCGTTCCTTTCCCCGCGCGTCTCCCTTCGTGCGTTGCGTTAAGTCTGCGATGGTTTGGGTTGTTTTTTCGAATGAAATCTTGACCACGGTCAACCCCCCCGGAGGGGACATACACTTCCGTGTCGTAGGTCAGGGTACGCGGTCAGTGTGTGCGGCCCTGCGACTGCTTGAAGATGACATTTGACAGCCGTCGTCGCGTCGTGCTGTCAATTCGCTTACTGAGCCGGCTTGACTTTGAGTAGAATAAATTCAACTTTCAGCAAAAAGACAAACAAATATGGCGCACTGCGAATGCTTTAAAACTAGTTGCAGTTGCCCCCTCCCCTAAAAGATGATAATTTAAAAATGCAATCTCGCTGCTGATGGCAGATTAAAATGTCACCGGATAAACAGAAGAAGAGACACACAATGGGCGACAAGCGAAATTTTCCATTAGACCAGAACTGGGTTCTATGCCGTTCTATGCTCTCTAGCGCCTCGTCAGCGGACACTGTAGTTGGACATTATTTTTTCGTAGCCCCTTCCTGATGCCACTGATGATGATGATGAGGATGATGATGCGTCGAGATCACCAACAACGACGGCCATCCGGACGCACGATGCGAACCGAAAGGAACGCCAAAGAAGATGCCATTTTTCACCGAACCACCGAAGAGAAGCCAATCTTCGCCATCAGTGACGTTGCCCCATCATCAACACCATCTTCACGGGTCGCCTGCATTATAACTTTGGCTTCAAGCTTCGAAAATAATCACAAACCTACCCCCCGGGGGTGGGTCCGGGGACTGGCTCGGGGGCGAGCTCATCGATGATGGCCCCAGGAACACGGTTGAACGTTGGCTGGAAGGTACGGAGCGAGCGGCATGGTATAAGTAATCAGAAACTTCAGAACCAGGGAGGAGAAACGAGAACACAGCCGAAAGCGGGGCTGAAGGAGCTGAAGAGACAAATTCTAGTATGACCGGGGGAATGGGACAAGGGGCATGGAGGAAACGACGAGTGGCTTCGACACCCACACACACACACACACACTGATTGCAGTCAGAAACGTCAGATTCTTCAAGTGTGCTGTACGCGAAAGAAAAAATAAAACAAACTGTCCGCTGTTGGCATGCTGGTCCAGGTCCAGTGTCCGCAGCATGCAAAACTCGGGGCACTCACAGCAAGAGATCACCACAGTCCCAGGAACAAGGGGGAAGGGGGCCTGCGAGGGGTGGTGGGGGAGAATTTATTGGGCCAGGGAAAACGGAAGGGTGCGCGTCATGCGGACAGCGCAGATTGATGTCAATGTCCAGCAATTATTCCCTTTGTACACACTTCATCCCGACAGATCTCGTGAGACCCGCGAGGTGGACCCGAGAAGAGCGCGATCTCCCCAACCCACCACCCAGCCAGCCAGCCAACAGCATATCTTTGAGATGCGCGGGAGAGCAAGATAAAACGAGTGCAAGATAAGCGGGATAAAAGGAGATGAACAGACAGACAGAGAGAGCGAAAACGAGAGAGAGAGAAAGGCAATCAACGAATACACGAGTCAAAGGAGACGGAGCGAAGGGGACTCCAACTTATACCAGATGAGGAGTCGAACGCAGTGCGTGGCGCAGACCGAGGAGATGGCAAGGCAAGGTCCAAAGGCACGCAGCATCCGCATCGACAATACAAAATGGGCAGCATGGGCAGCACTCTTCCTATTTAAAAAAACACACACACACACGACCAGATCCACATAAGCAGGAATGTGACAAACATTTGATGCTGCATCTCGGAGCTCATTTCGTACGCAACAGCGTCAAGCCTGTCTTTCTAC
Source organism: Anopheles darlingi (assembly GCF_943734745.1). Lineage (NCBI taxonomy): Eukaryota > Metazoa > Arthropoda > Insecta > Diptera > Culicidae > Anopheles > Anopheles darlingi. Next base: position 35,850,282 of record NC_064874.1, read on the forward strand.
CTTTGGCTTTTTGATACTCATCTTCCTTACACTTTGTGAGCGAGATAGTTAAGACGTAGCTGTCATCTGTTAAGGGAGGCTGCCAAACACCAAAACAGGCCAAAAATGGGCTAATTTTGTAGGATTTTTCAGAAAACTATCTTCCTTTTTTGTATTTACCATACTAAACTACAACTTTGGATTATTTTTTTTTACTTTTTTCTTTTTTTTCAATTTTGAAAAAGAAATATGGGTTCAAAAGAAATATGGGAAATATAGGTTCAAAACTATATCTATACCATGTATTTTTGAATGAATTGTCGGTAAAAATGCACTTTTTGTGGTGTCCATCTATCATCCATCTTCCTGCTCAATCATTTGAGATATACTAATCGATACTCTCGGGTTAGATTAATAATTTTCTCTGGCAACTCTCTTGAATTTTTGCTCGTTTTCAATATTTGATAGCAATGTTATAGTTATTGAGGTAACGACGATTTTTGTGATTTAGCCTAAACTAATTTATTTACATAATTTTTTTAAAAAGTATCCATAAATTCTATATAAACTTGGGGTCGTGGCTACCTATCAGGTAGTGTTCAAATACAGTGTTGAAAATGACAGAAGGTTTGGTCCAGTAGTTTTGATGCTACCATGAACACCAAACATAGAAAGAGTAGGCATTGGATGGATGTATGAATCGGATTTTTTCAAAAATCAATAACTTCATCAGTTTTGCTCCAAATGACCCAATAATTTAATATGATGTTCTTGAATAAAAATACTGTAATCCAAAAAATTAAATACTTTACTCTCTCTTAGGGAGAGAGATGCATTGAACCATTTATGAAAAACGTATTTTTAAAAATCAATAACTTTGTCATTTCGATTACGATTGATGCAAAACTTTTACACAATATTATTGAAAGGTTCAGCATTCATGGAAAAAATGCCGATAGACAACATCATGCAAATGTAACGTCCATATCCTACACCAATTCCAGCTGCCTCACATAATAGCTGCTAGTTACTACTCCGTCGTAGCGTCGTAGCGAATCCACCAAAAGGGGCCAACTGATCAAATAGTGAGTTCCCCACCCCCCCGGGCGAGTCCCTCAGCTTACTGCGGCAATATCCGACAAAAGCCTTGGCCGGGCGACCGGACAAAAGGAATGCAATTCCCGGCCTCGAGATTCGAGAAGCTATCTATCAAGTTCACATGTTATAAATTATTTTATTACTTTCGAGACGAATCTCCCGAGTGGTTCGTGGCGGCAACATCGCCGCTGCCGCTGCTGCCATCGCTGCATCACCTCTGCACTCCGGGAGAAGAGGTTCGGTCCTCCACCACCAGTGAAGCTCTTTCACTGGTCCATCACCCTCACAAAAGCACTCGTCAATCACACGCAAGCATCTGCTGCTATCTGCCGTGGTCCATCGTCGCGGTACCAAGGGATCCTATCCACCAGTACCCCCCGCTCCCCATCCCCACCCTTCTGTAACCTTCGCCTGTCAGTTTTGCAGTTATTTTTGCCAAGATTTCCTGTTTTTGTCGGTAGGATTTTCTTCCTCCACTTCACGCTCAAGTGTTCGATCTTCTCTTTTCGCTCCGAGAGGTCCCCGAGCCATCTGCTGCTTCTGCATCGGTGGACGCTCCTCCCTTCCACTTCGTTACTTCTACTACCTTCCGCGCTCCTGTTTATTCATTTGTCTCTCTCTCTCTCTCTCCCCCCCAGAAGGTGTAAAACTTTTTCGATGGACACAATAGTGCGCTTGATTTAATGTTGCATCAATCGCCGGCTGGCGGTGGCCGGGTTGTTGGGGCCCGCGCGGATGTCAGCCAACATCCGAGACCCTCGCTGGACTCCCGGGGGAGGGGGTTCGCGGTTTGGCAGCGGTCCTACCACCGCTTGGGTGGTATTCGGTGTGGAATTTACACATTTTACACAGCCAGCACGCCAAAGCGTTTGGTCATCGTCGCCATCGTGTCCGTACGTTCGTCGGTCCGTCCGTGCCGTGACCAGCCAGTGTCCCCGCTCCAAGGTGTTTGGTGAACGCACGAAACGCAACGTCTCCTTGCGTGGTTCTCTCTCTCTCTCTGTTGATGGCTGGCTATCCTTCGATGCCGTTTGAAGAGCCCAACTTATGCGATGGCCGCTTGCTTGCTTGCTTGCTTGCTTGCTGGCCAGATGGTAGCTCCAGCCGATGAGCCGATGCGCCAGCGTGGAGCTGATGATGACGATGCTGATGATTGTTGTTATTATTATTATTATTACAGCATCGTTTGGCACCACCACCGGCCACAGGAACTAATGGTTCGGTCTGGGGTCCGCTGGCGCTGTTCGCATTTTCGGAGTGCCGCACACCGAGACCTTCACTTCGATTGTGGAGCCCTTCATCTTGGAGGACGTCAGTGGCGGCGACGGCGGCGATCATTCGCCGTTTTGAAGGAGACGTTAATGGAAAAGTAACGGTACTATTCGCCCCGCGCCTCGGCTCGATTGTACTCCTTTGGCGCACGATGAAATTGATTAATTAGTGTAGGGTCTTCCCCCGGGATCTCCGGCCGGGAACCAAAGTTCCGAAACCGATACCATCGATCGAGAAGTACTGGAGAGAAAGAATCCCTGTTTTTTTTTTATGTACGGAAGAGGCACTTTCCTGCGTTCATTATCATTTCGTATCGTGCCCGTCTTCGAAAAGAAAAGATCTGCAAAGTGTTATAATGTATGCTAAACATGTTTAGCATCATGTATCTGTAAGTAGCAGTGTGCCGGAACCCGCAATGGGGCAATGCAACCGAAACCATAAAAGTAAAGCGCTTCAAAGGCACGAAGAAGATTTCAACGAAATTAAAACCCCACGAGTAGGCCGCGACCGAGAACGAGTTTTGCGCGGTGATGAGCGGCAAGTGCTTTTGAACAGCCACATCCTTGGCTTGGCCTCCACCGTGGCAACCTGCGCCTGGCACCGGTATGCCAGGCGGCACGCCGACGAGACCACCGCCAGGCCGGACAGACAGATGGAAGATTTAATCGTTTTCGCGATACGGTTCATTGCACTGCCATAATCTTTTTGGGATGTCTCGTATGTTTCTCAAAAGCGTTCCGCCATGTTGTGCCGCTTCGTTCGCTTCTTCTGGTTCCCCGAAGGTGGTGCCAATGTCCCGGAGTGTCCAAGGACTTAACGGAAGACATTTGTTAAACACAATACTCGCTTGCATTCTGCAATCAATACCTGTTGCATTAATAATTTCTCCCCATTCTCTGTAGATAATACTACAATTCGAGATCAAATTGTACCACAAAACCTTACAAAACGGAACAACCCCAAAGTCGGTTCTGTAAGGTTGAAGGCTCCATCTGCTCGCATCAGTACTAAACACACAGTTGAACAATAAAAAAGTAACAAACAATCAGTAAAACAAATCTCAATGCACCACGTGAACGTGACAGCTCGTTCGGAAGGTTGAAGGCTGGTCGAGTGTTTTGCACTGTACTGCACCATGCACCCAAGTCCTTAACCTACCTCAACGCAGGCCCAAGTGTCCAGATCGGGACGGATCAATTTTACGATCCCCATCCCCCGATCCCGCGACGACCATACCACCGGCTGTCGTAAACGTAAGGGAATGGCCGCAAAAATCGACACAAACACCCATACTGGAAGTAAACGAAACACGAAACGGACCAGTTATGGAGGGGGGGGGGAGACGGATGGGGGGTGCTCCACCATCCATCCAAAGGCACTTCTCGCCAATTTTGCGGTTAAATTCGAAACGTTCAACGTACGGCAAGAGAGAGAAAAAACACACACACATCGCGAACGCGAAGCGAACGAAGCGAAAAAGACAAGTTCTGCTCTGCTCTGCTCTGCTCTTCCTGGGACCCTTCGGCCGGGGGACCCAAGGCCGGCCATCGCGGCAGTCGCCATTTCGCCAAATCCGACCCCCCGCCACCAGGCCCCGGCAGGAGGCCTCGTAAAGCTGTTTGAAGGAGGAATGAAATAAAACCAAAATGCATTTTAAAGTAAAAAGAGAGATAGAGAGATAGAGAGAGAGGAAACAGAAAATGGGAAATGAAAATAAAAAAGGCCCATCTAAAGGAACGGCTTGACACGGCTGGAACCGATGGCCGCGCTGGTCCTGTGGTGAAGTCGAAAACGAGAATTCGCACCACACAACGCAAAGAGCGGCGGCGAAAGATTATAGAACGACGAACGCACGGTACGAAGGAAACGAAAGAAAAACGAAAAGCACGCAAGACGCGAAACGCGAAACGGGAAAGGGATCTCCACACCACCGAGGCAACAATAAAACATACACAGGGCAGTGCAGAGAAGAAGAAAAGGAAGCGAGGGAAGCGAAGAGCTACATGAAATGCACCGATCGGGAACATCCGATCCTCTCGACGCCACTACTCGGTGTCGATCTGCGAGATCGCGAGATGTGCATCGCATGACCGGGGGTGGTGGAAGGGGCGGAAGGACAGGGTGTGCGGTGGTCCAAAGGAAACCTTTTGGGCTGCGAATGAGTGATGGTACTCCAGGCCCTGGCTCGGGCCCAACCCGGTGGTGGTCAGCTGGTGTGGTGCAGAGGTTTCTGCTTTTCGTTTTGGAATTGGTTTTAAATTACCAACATCTTCTCATCTTATCGCCCCGTACAGGGCGGGGGCCAGGGAGGCCAACCGCGTCTAGGATCTTGGCCATGACAAAACAAAAAAAGAACACGAGAAAAGCCAACAAATATGGATACCCGAGACATCGCGTAGAGCAAAGTACGTCGTTCGAGGTCGTTGCATTCGCAGTTCTTGGAACTTCAAATCATAGTAAGCGAAATGCAAGCATCAAGTTTTTTTTTCGGAAAAAGATCGAGTTTAAGTACATCTTTCAAGGCGAGACTTACCAGTTGTTATTTTTCCTTTTTGCTTTGTTTTAAGTTAAAAAATGTTTTGATTAAATTCATATACACATTTTGAATCAATTGATAAAAAATTGATAAAAAAAGTGCGGTTTAAACAACGTTGCAACATACATGGTGCAATGGACCTTGCTATTGGCGAAGCAATGTTGCGATCGTAACAGCAAAGCTACTATTCGAACCATTGTGACATCGAGATCTCTTAAATAACGAAGGGAAAGAAACGATCGCAAAAATAGAAAAAAGAAAGACATTAAAAACAGCCAACGGAATTACCTGGCATAATATATTATGTAATCAAAAATGTATTTGTATAGCTGAGATGATCTCATGTTGGATGTAAGATGGACTCAGCAGAAATCCTTCATTCCCATAATTCATCTTGTGACTGTATTTGTTTATATGTTTTTTTCGAATTTCGAAGAATATTTTTGAAAAATTGCAGTTTAATATGACCCTGAAGAAAAAACTACGAGGATTAATGGTTCCATTTACAAAAAATCTCAAAAATGTGTACCACGTTCATTAAAGAACCGTGCCTTTAAATACTATTTTCAAAGATACCCCACCATCTATATCGATTAAAGATATAAGCTATTTCAATTTTAGGAAGCCCATTCCTGTTTTTTATAAAAATCTCAAATCTCAAATATTACGTTACTCCGCAACATCCGCGTATAAAAGATGATGTCCTCATCCCTTATGCGCAGAGCACTGCACCAAACCTAATAAAATAAACATCAGCTTTCTGGCATCTGTTGCTACGATCGAACGAGAACCCCTCGTCCGGATTCGCTGCGCATTCTGGGAAGCAAGCAAAATGAAATCTCAACTGGACAGCCCGAAAAAATAACTAAAAACCCCGAGCGGCCTGCTGGGGACCGACAACTTTTTCTTCTTCTTCTTCTTCTTCTTCTTCTTCTTCTTTCGATGGTGGCCACACTCCCCCCGGGGACGGATGGGGACGAGTTCATATGATGCAAGCACGAAACGACGCATCGCGCGCTCCATGCCTTTTTTCTTCTTCTCGTCCCAGAAGGGGCAGCAGGGACCGTGGAACGAGGAAGGATGTTGCGGACGACTTGGCGACGACGACGACGGCGGCGATGGCACCGATGATGCCGATGACGCTGGAATATTTGACGGGAGACCACAAGCGAAAACATCTTAAGCTAGGTTATGGATGGCAGCCCCGGCCATCGCCATGGATGGACGCATGGGGCTGAAGTTGTTGTTGCCTTCTTTCAGTTCTGCTTCTTTCTTCATCTCCCTCTGGTTCGCTCCGAGGTGTGCGGTTTTTGCTGACGACGACGGTGGCGGCGGGGCAAGTTCGGCCATTATTTTGTCCCGTTTCCGTTTCGCTGATTTTTGCTTTCTGATTTATATTCCGCTGCTGCCGCAGCCACAGCCACAGCCGCAGCCGCATCGAGTGTCGCGCGTGAAGACATTATAAAAAGTGACATCTTCTCAGTGCAATGCCTTGTAATCCGAGCTAACCGAGAACGAGCGACGGCGTTGTTTAATCACCGACGCGGTGCCATGGTTACAGCGGCCAACATGCCCGGTCCAACGTCCAATTGACCTCCCCGCATGAGTGCAGCAAAAGAGTTCTCGATTGCTAGAAGGATGTTTTTTCCACTGCTTGTTGCACAAAACATTTGAAATAAGGTTTTGTTAACTCTTCTTCGGTTGCAATAAAGTGCTAAAAACGCGGACTGATTGCGATTCGGTTTCCACTGACCACCGGACGTGCGCACTGACTCGAGAAGTTAATGTTTGTAAACAGGAACAACGTTCCTCTTCCCCATGGCGGGGACCGACGGGGGTTTAACGCTACGCGCAATACGAGACAATTCTCATCCGACGTTACCGAGACCCCGGGAGCCCCTGGAGCAGCAGCAGCAGAACCAGAAAAAGAGAAGAGCAGAAGATCCAGGGAAAAAGAAAGGAGCTCCGAACTCCAAACGAAACCGAACGGAACCGAACTTGATTCCATCAAATTACGTGATAGTATTTCGTAATAATTAAAATAGCACGAACGCAAAACCAGAACCAGCGCCGGCCCCCCGGACCCCGGTCCCCGGTCCGCGATGGCCGCGATGGTGGAGGGCAAGCGGTTTTTTTTCTTTGCCCCCCCGCTTTCGGTTAACGCAGGAACGCAGGGATCGTTGTAAAACAAGCAGCGAGTAGCACCACCACTGGATGGACCGATGGAGTCGAGGTAGATCGAGGGAATTGTGTTCCCCTCCCCAGGCCCTCGCCTTCGCCTCCCTTCTCCCTGTGAAAGGGTGGTTATAGGAAGATGGAAATTAAAATACAAGCAGCATAGCTTCTGGTTCCAGGAGCGGGTACGCGCCCCGGTGCGCCCGGGGTATTAGATATCGCGCGCGCAAAAAACAGCGCCAAACGGTGAGCTCGCCTACTTTGACCACTCCGCGCTGCACCGTGGCGAGTAGTTCGCTTCGGGCGCTGAGAACGCGAACGGTGATGGGGTTTGGAGAAGAATAATGCAGGGGAGCAACAGCAACAACAGCAACAAAAAAACGCGGCTTCCTCACCACGCACCGCACCAACTCGTCGCCTCAGCCTAATGACTCCGGCGAGCGCCAGCATCAACCTCACGTTTCACGCCGGATCGGACCCGGGATCGGATCGGATCGGACTGCGCGAACGAAAAACATACTCCGATAGCCAACGCGATTTACGGTCGTAGAGTATCGTAGAGATGGGTGGAGAGCGAATAAGTAAAAAAAAAAACGCCGGGGAGCCCCCAACCACAACCGAAACAGTGGCAGTCCCCGGGGGGGGCCAGGATTTCATTATATACAATTACACCAGTTTATAGAAATGGCGGACCGAAGAGGACACAGAACACTCTAAAATCCTGCTCGGCGGTTGTGGTGGTGAATGGTGAACAAGTAACAAAGTGAAACGACCGACGACATAGTAGCGAACGAAATGTTTGGTGATAAGAAAGATAATCTCATTCCACGTTCTGATTGTGCAAAAGAAACGGGAACACTATAATACGTGGCGCAGAATGGCGATAAAAAGCTGCACCTAGCACTAGAAAGTTTGTTGTAGAAAGCTCTTTTGAAAAAATGTATAAATTAGTGTAACTGCGAGGAACTGACATATAAGAGCACCTGCTACAAGCCACCTGATCATGCAAAATGCACAGACGATGCTGGACCTTTTTTTCTACTTCCACTCAGCTTTATAATAATTTAACCATTTATGATGCCGATTCCCGGTGTTACTCGAGGTGTGCGGCACAGCGGAACACCAAATTGTCAAATCGATCTGTCTGGTCGTCGTCATCGTCGACGTCTGTCCTGAAGGCGTCCAGAAACCGAAGACCAAAGAGGAGAAAAGATAACGGCAATATGGAGCAGCGACCATGGCGTACGAAATGATGATTGACGGGTTGGCCCGAAGCTAACCATTCGCTACCAAAATGGTGCCATCAGGTGCTGCCGCCATTCTAATGCTAGTCTTGCCCCTGTCCGCCACCCCTGTTGGGAGGGGATAAGTTTTTCTCTCCTCTAGGCACCTGTGTCCAGTGTTGTTGTGCTGGCTGGCTGGCTGGCTAGCTGGCTGGACTTGTTTGCTTGCGCTGAAGGGTGCCATCTTGGAATGAGGGAAAACCGAACCGAACAGCAGCCATAAAGCGGAAGGGGAACAGACATTACAATGTCGGGCAACGAAACACGACGTCATGGTCGTCGGTCCGCTATTAACGAAAACTGAAGCGAAAACCACCAACCGATCAAACAACGAAACGAACGAACGAACGAAAAAAACGAAAAAGAAATATCGTCCGGTGTTTCAAACCCTTTCCTTCACCGCGGCCATTCTTCGGTCGGTTTCTTGTTATTCTATTTCGCCTATTTCTCTCGCGGTACGGCCATCATCATCATCGTAGGGCAGCAGCAGCAGCAGCAGCAGCACGCTTGTTTCGGACGCCATTTCCCACAGGCCATTTCGCTTTGGCTCCCGTGTTCGTTTCTTCCTTCCTTTTGGACGGACCTTCGGTTCAGTCTTTCGTCGTCTTGCACAGCACCGCACTTCGTTACGGTTCGACCGCCATACTGTGGTTTCTTCTTCTGATCATCGGTTTGTCAACGACGTCGGACGTTTTAATTCAAATTAAACACATTTTACCATTTTAAAGATTTGGATACCAACGACTGCTGAGTATTATTGCAAGTAAGTAGGACCTTCTGCAGCATTAGTTTAGGTCAATTAAAATTAAGCATTAAGCCTGTAGTAACTCTTTCCGCTGATAGAATATGCAGAGCTGGGTATAAAAATGCCACAAATTTTACTCGAATTTTTCTGCCACACAAAATTTGTCTAATTCAGTTCATACTAATCATTACAAGCATGTATAACCATTTTAAAGTAAGTTTTATAACGAAAAAGATGTAGGTGATAATAAACAAATGCATTTAAATCATTGCTTCAATAGCCACATTTGAAGCATCGTGGTGTAAAGTACAAGTGGTGTAAAACCTACACCTAAATATGAATTAATAAATAAGGTCTCGGTTCATAATTCGTTGATTTGACACTGGTAGCGTTAAGAGACGTCCAAAAAGTGGAACGTAAAACTCACACGATCGAAGAAAAAAAATGGTTCGAAAGTTATGAAACGAATTAAAAGAGTTTTGGTCTAAAGCTCTACAAAGCCACTTACCGGCAACGCGGCATGATTTCATCTGCCTTTTCAAGATCACAATTCGCCCAAAACGAAACATATCGAAAACACTTAATTCTATTCCTAAATAAGTTGTTATTTACGACAACTTTTAGCATTAGTTCGATTGAAATTAAAAAACAAATACAAATTTTACAGCATTTTTAAAAGTTGCATGTTTCTATGCCCTAACCCTGCCTACAGAAATAATCAGAGTATACCCGTCTATCAACATTGCTGGTTGTGACTCAACCGAACCGTGCAATGCAACTGCAATTTGTTTTACAATCTCATGGCTACCGGATCGAGTGCATCGTCGTCAAGCAATCGTCATACGAGCCGGGCACACATGGCGTCGTCATCTCACGTACCCTGCATCCCTGAGAGTGACTTGTCGGAAACCAACCAACAAACAAAAAAACAGAAGGCAGAAAACCAAGGGCAAAACCTGCCCCGTGGTGTACCGGTTTGATTACTAATTCGAAAATACTTTTCGATCGAAGCCGTGCCTCTCATAATTACGGTTTCCGTTCCTCTGTTCCTCGGTCCCCTCCCTCGATCGGACATGGCGCCATCTCAGCCACCGTCGGAACGAAGGAACTGCCTGCCAATGCGCACTCCGATGCCACAATAGACGCGCGTCTAGTGTGCCAGGTGGCCGCAAACGTGCCTCGTTGAAGGCACACCACTTCGCGTACACTTTGCGATTGCCACCGTTTGGAGCAAACGGACGGGCGCGTACGGCCGAAGGGTACCATTTCCTGTGCGTTTCGTTCACCGAAGCCTTAATTTAAGCAATCAATTGCCAACGGTTGCAGGAAATTTATTCCCCTCGCTCGTACCTGCGACTGCGAGTGTGTAGTGCTGTTGGCGATGTACTACTACAACGTCTTCAAGTGTCCGCCTGGCAGTGGCCGGACCTAAGCAACGGGATGAATTACTTCCCTCCATTCCCGGCTGCTTCCCTGCCTGCCACGCGCAACCCTATCGAAAAGCCTGCGGACAGTGAAAAAAGCGATCGAAAAACTGCTTCAAATACCCCGGGAAAGAGGCGAAAGAGGAGGAAGGCAGCAGAAAACAACAACGAAAAAAACGCGAATCTGTGGCGCGAAAAGGAAGCGAAAATGGACACCCCGTTTCCCCGCATCCAGCCTACGGCATGGGACGGTGCGAAGACTAGTAATGTGCAAGGGGCGGCCGCTGCGGAACGCCGGCCAAGTTTCTGGCGGGAGCCTGAAGCACGGATCCGAGCGGAGGTCTGAACTGACCTATACCGGGTGAGTGGAGGGCAATTGGGATCGTATTGCGGTAGGCGCGACAGGAAACGATCCAACCGAGCGAACGGAAGCAGAAAAAGCTGCCGATTCGTCGTTGCCCCGGCAGCTTCTCGTTTCGCGTTCCGTTCGTTTGCCGTTGCTTCCTGTTGTGCTGCGCGCGCGAGAGGCTCGCGTCGCTCGTCCGGAGCTTCCGTTCCGTCGTGGCAACAAATGGTTCGCCACTTGGTTCATCTTAAATAGATGGAAGAAAACGACTCAACTCAGAAATTGATCATGCAAGCGGAGTCACTTTGCTTTGTGTGAAATGTTGCACGAAACGCTGCTAAAGTTCTTAGTACTATAATGTACATAAAGGAATTTGAAGATCTCCTACCAAGACTGACCGAACTGAGATCAATTGAATATCAAAAGTTATATGTTTCATGCTAGAGCCGAAGGAGGACAATCTGAGACAAACAAGTTTGGTTTTACTGTCCCCTTAATTAGCGAAGATACGAAATGAATGGCATAGAATGTCCGGCCGGTGGTCCAACAGTATCAACATACTTTTAGAACTGCCGGAATGCTATCGGCTTGGATTCGTGCACCTATCGCTAACGGTACTTTCGTCGAATTCCAGGCGGTCCAAGTGGCGAGTAGAAGCGGGGCTTAAAATTCCTCGATAAAATAAATGGAAGAGCGACACGTTTGAAAGCATGGGAACTAAAATTGGAAAGCGAGTTGCGTATAGACCATAACACCACAGCGTACCTCCTAAAACGTCGTTTCACAGAGGATGGTGGCAATGTTCCAACTTCTTCTCGCACCATCTTTAAAGTTAGTCTGTTCAGCTGGGAATCGTTAACTTATTGCATTTATATGAAACAGCCTTCGTCCATTTTTTATAATTTGATGAATTTTCTGTCTTATTACTATTTATTCGGTATACTTTCCGATCGCCACTTCGAATACAGATTGATCTTAAGCATTAGAACTTAAGCATTAGAAGCAATATGAAAATGAACGGAATATAGCCACTTTTGCAGTTGCGAATTGAAAAACTATCCTTCCAATTAAAAGTGAGTTCCAGTACTTGTTGCACCTGCCGCTATGTTACGATGGTGGTGGTGCTGCAGACGTGTCCGCCAAATCTATCGCTCATTAAACACCTGTAAGGGCAACCTGTCGCAGCTGCACTCGTAGTGTGGCAAAAAGAATGCTACCAACCTTCAAGGACCCCTGCGGACGATTCGTTGGCCCAATTCTCGGTCGCACTAATGATCGTGCGCTGCACCGGAACGAATGCTAGGGCTGATCGGCGGCAATGCGAAATCCAATCTGGCCGATTATCTGCATACGAACCCTGGCACCCTGTCATAAAGGCCAACCGACTAGCGGTGAAGCAGAAGTGGTAGCTGATGACGGGGCGAACACACTGAATTAAGTATTTAGTTTTTGCACTCGCTACTGGCGATGGAAACCCGTCATGCCAAGTTCAAGCTATGCCGCTACTCCTTTTATAGCAGCAGCAGTAGCGCAGTAGTAGCTGTAGTAAAATTGAATCAACCAGAGCAGGAACCAAGATTGATCCATGCGTACGGTATGCCAAGTTCGGGGTGGTAGATGTGTTGCTGCAACAACAGTTCAGCTGTAATTATTGATTTCGCGAAACAATCGAACTAATCGCTGCACATTGCGGGGAATGACAGAAAGCGTGGCCGTAGGTGGCGTGAGGTGCAAGTTACGACCGTCAATTAATTGATAAATATATGTGTACGGATATGCGTAACAGGTGTGTCGTTTGAGAACTGTTCTTGGTATAAGCGAGCTCATAAAATCATGTTCGTCAATGTTAGTCCTGGCCGCCGGAACGATCTAACAATCTGCACACTCAACGAATTATTAACTGATTTATGGAACCATACATTTCTGGGAATTACATACATACCCGGAAGATTTTATCCAATCTTGTTACTTCCACCAAATTACTTAAACCGTTAGAAAAATAGAATTGTTTAAGGGTCATAGAAACAAGAGTAGATCGCCATCATCAGTGCCAGAGGGTACAATGAGCGCGTGCACTGGGCCCCACGATGTTAGGGGGAGGAAAATACTAATACGTATTTAGTAAAAAAATTGAGTAATTCATCACGCACCATTCTATTGATGCTCTCGCACTTTAATACTCTAGGATCAGTCTGTTCTTGGGTTTCCTCAGTGCTTTCCCACATACAGCCCCTTGTTCGACGCAACATGCCAATGAAATTCTATAAAGAAGTCCTCGGCCTTGTTTTATTAACTGCATACTCCAGATGGTCCTTAAAAGTGATACAATCATCTAACATCATGCCAAAACCGAACCACTAGCTGACCAATCGTTATCGATGCGTCTTGGGCGAGCTTACCTTCAATTAGCATTTCGGCAGCAGCCATTCATCCACCTTACAACCGCCTCAACCGACTGGTCTGCATTAACTTTAACCTCCGTCAGGGTCTGGCCACATACCGCCAGGGCCATATCATCAACATAGCAACCGACTAAAGTCCCAACAGGTATAAAAAATACGACCCGGAACATTTTTACATCGAGGAGGCCAAGAGAAAATCAAGCTGGAATAAGCCGCTGGATCGGGATACCTTTTCGGTGCCATACTTCTCATATTACCGAAAATCTAGTAGATTATAAAATGTAACGTAAAAATCTTTATTTGATCATTGATTTGGGAAATTGCTGGTTTTTTATATGTTAGAACTAGTAAACTGATGAGAGGAAGTTGCTGAAGTTAAACTTATTTCTGCTTAATGATTGCACCCGTTACGCCCTGCTTGTGAATTAAACAGATCCTAAAAGTAAGAAAAACGATGAAAGTCGTGTGTGCTCCAGGAGATCCGGTCATTCGGGTTTACCTTTCATTCGACTCCAACGAAACAACTGGAACATTACATTTGGGGTCCAGCTTCGAGGCCAAATCCAAAATTGCCACAATAATCCCAGCGGAATGTTCTGATCCGACTCCTCTCGCTGAAAAACATGAGATTCCACGTTATTTACTCGGCATCTGGTTTAACATGGGGACTTTCTTACTGCCAAGACAAAGTCCTTGATTGTTTGCCAATACGCAACCAACGTTTCCGGCCTCCTCCATGCTGCAAAGAAGAACATTCCACCATTAAGTTCATCGTTACCATTAAATTCTAGTATCTACAATACTCACACTTTATCCAGAACAAAATCCACTTGTTCTTCCATGATTACGGACTGGATAAGCTTTTGTCTTTTCACAATCTTATTTGCAGGAGATCGTGCTGTGGTGATTTCTGGAAGAAAAATTCGATTGTTAATGCAACAGATCTTTGCAGATTCACGAATCTTAAAACTTGCCAGAGAGGTTTGCGATGGATTCCCGAATCTCGTCAGGGGATTTCTATACTCTCTCGCGGTAATTGTGAGTTGCCTGATTGATTTCCGGAGCTTGTAAAAGATCCTTTTTGGATAAAAAACACGGAAAAGGAAGAATCCTTTTCGTCGTTTCAGCCGAGGTATGTTTTGAGAATCTGTATGCTGTTTTCCACGGTTTTCCACGGTTTTTCAACCTACTTTCTTACTGGTCAGACTGCGGGAGATGTAAATAACTTGAATTTGTTCTTATCGCCGTTATCTTTATCAGGAACTAGTTGAAAAAAGTACAAAAATTCCCTCTTTTTACGACGATTTTTAACCAAAACAAACCTCGCGCCATAGACTAAAGCGCGCTTCAGTTTTAAACCAGCTTGAACTCCCTCGGTCAGTCTGGATCCAACCGGAATCGGCCACAAAATTTTTCTTCGCGAATATGCGATTTTCGCTCAAGAAAACCACGAAAAACCATGAAAAATAATCACGGATCAGGGAAAATACTTTGAAAGAGTGGTGGAAAAGCTAGAGTCGGAAATTACCCGGCACACAGTCTCAAGCGCGCTTTAGAATTGAAGGCAGCTTCGGTGGCTAAAGAACGGCTGCATGGGCAATATGTTTTTTGTTTGCGCTTTTTGTTGTTTTGTGATGCGAGTTTAAAAACGGCCGAGCCATGGTTAAAGCGGAAAATTGCGCGTTGTGCCTCTCGAACGAATCGGAATGGCTCCTGGAACTGTTCGGCGACGATGAACAAGTGAAGGACCGGCTACTCGTTATTTCCAAACACCTCTGGTTCGATGTATGTGGCCACCGTTTGGCGGCACGCCTCTAGAAACTACCTCCCAAACAAAGTTATTTACACAACTTCCGCTTCCTTTTGTAGCTGAAACCTCAGGACGATGAAACCTACGTGTGCGCCGACTGCTGGAAGAGTGTCCACGACTTCGATCTATTCTACTGTAAACTGGAAAAGATACACCGCGAGTTGCAGGAACACGACGATGATGAGGATCCGGCAGCCGTCACGACACCCCTTCCTCAACCTGGTTAGAAACTGACCCGATTTGAGGTACTGCGACCCGTGCCGGTTCACTTATCGGTTGTTTTCGTTGCAGATTTTGAATTTCATCCCGTCCTAGAGATCAAGATCGAACCGGATCATGATCCAGGTGCGGAGTCACCAAACGAGATGATTGAAATCATCGAAGAACATGAACATCTTTCGCCGAATACTACCGTTCAGGAATCGGATGAGGAACACAAGGGTTCAAAAGTGAAACCAGAACGTCCCCGACGAAGCGCTTCCCTGAAAACCAAATACGAATCTTCCATTTCGGAATGGGAAGCGGTCGAGCACGATTTTCTGGCAGATGACGATTATATAGAAGAGGAGAATGTTAATGAAGAGGATGCCGCGGATGGGGATGAGGATGAGGATGGCGATCAGGAAGGAGATGGTGATGAGGACGATGATGAACTATATGAGGAAGAGGATGACGGAGGTGAAGATTACATCAACTATGATGAGCTTCATCGTGGTAAAGAACAGGCATCGGATAAGAATCAGTCCTCCACGAAATCGGATGTGGAAGCTAGTGACGCCCTAAGCCAAGATGTCTTGGACGTGGAACCACCGAAGCGAAAACGGGGACGACCACCCAAACGGAAACCAGAAGACAGTACCTATGAACCGGGACCAAGTCGTGCCGATTTAAAGCGCCAATCAACGACCAGAGGTAAAAGGACTCGGAAATCTACAAATTCTGCCACGTACAGTGAGTCCGACTCGGACATGATTTCCGATCCAGATGATAGCCCACGATCGAGAGCAAGAAAGAAAAAGATCGGTAACCGGCGGGCACTGGATCAGAAAATCTTTTCATACATTGATGAGTTCTTCTGCTACTACTGCCCGGACAAGGTGCTTTTCGAGCGGTTCCATCATGCCAACCTGCACTACAAGGAACTACACAATGAACCGGCCTTCCTGCGGTGTCCAAAGTGTGGCAAAAAGTGCTTCACACCCGGTGGCTTCTTGAGCCACATGGAAACGCATGACGATCCGGAAAAGAACAAGTAAGAGCAAGACCACGAAGACGCGATTTCTGGGGAAATTCATTGTTTTTTTTTTCGATCTTATTTTAGATGTCCAATCTGTGGGAAGGTGACGGATCAACGAATCACGCTAAAGAAGCACATGCGTGCTCATCAGCAGAAGCTAGAGGAAGCACTACCGTACCCTTGCAGACAGTGTCCCCGGCGGTTCGATCAGGAAAAGGTTCGAGATAAGCACGAGCGCTTGCATGGGCGGAAGATCGTGATCCGCAAAGAGAAGGGGCGAGATCTGGAGTTGCTGGCATTCTACAAACGCATCTATTGTGAAATTTGTGAAGAAGCGAAGCCCAATTCAACCTCCTTCGACAACTTTTGGGATCTGAAGGTGCACATGGGCGACGAGCACAACAGAAACCCTTATCTAAAGTGTCATCTATGTCTGGCAAAGCTGCCATGCCGGCAACAGCTCATGATTCATGTCGATGTGCATAACAATCCGGAAAATTATCGGTACGTTACATGAGTATAAATCATTGTCCGGTTGTTCATCGTCCGAGCGTCCTTTCCTTCTCTTTACAGGTGCGAAGTATGTAGTGAAATTCACCAGAATCTCGAGAAACACATGATCAAGGCACACACACCGGAAACATCCTTACCACCGGAGAAGAACTATGGCTGCGAGCAATGTGGGAAGATGTTTAAATGCGAAACGAACTTGAAGAACCACATCGATCGTGTGCACGGCGTAAAGGACGTTTGCTGCGACATATGCAACAAATCGTACGTATTTTCCTTCACTTGTTCGTCTTTCCTCGCTGTACGTATTGTATGACGTATTCTATCTGTTCCTTCCAATCGTCAGCTTCAACCGAAAGGCCCTCGGCGCACACAAGCGATCGGCCCACAACGACGAGATGTACATGTGCGAGCACTGTCCCAAAATGTTCAAGACACGCAGCGGCCTCGAGTCGCACAAAGGCGAGCACGATGCAAACCTGCGCAAATCGGTCAAGTGTGAACTATGCGGAAAGGAGATGCGCCGTGGAGCCAGCATGGCGAAACACATGAAAACGATCCACTCGCAGGAGGACCCCGTCAAGTGCGATCTCTGCGATAAAGTGTTCCGCACCTCCTTCCACATGTTGCGCCATCGGCAGAACACTTGCGCAGCGACTATCAACTCGCGCCCGTACAAATGCGAAGTTTGTGGCAAAGGCTTCGCAATGAAGCTCACGATGACGGAACACATGACGACGCATACGCGTACTAGTTTGTATCAGTGCGCGTTTTGCTTCAAGACGTTCGGTTATATCTCGAACCTGTACAAACACCGTAAAAAGGCTCATCCGGCGGAGTGGCAGGAGGTCCAGGCTCGCCCAGAGGACGGCATTGCGACCGTGATCGAAATAAGAAACTGAATGGCCTGTCAGCTAGTACGTGCCATTTCATTTTCAATACTATGTGTAAAATAGTACGTTAACGGCACTTAGATTGTAGGAGGGCAGAGAAGAAACCAGAAACAAAAGGGTGGCGCGTTAAATAAGACTGAGATAGTACGTTCCCATTCATAGTGCAGGGTCAAGCCTTCACTTATCTTCGATGTCGTCAGCTAAAAACAAACGGAATCATTATTGTAAAATAGCTTTGGAAAACAAATTGAAAGAATTCACACAGGCACAACCTCTTAATGCAATTTCAGTGTTCTTTCGGGCTTGCTGAGCAAGATTCGCATTATTGAGGGAAGCAATAGTAATTTGTGAACGATGACAACTAGCGGCAAAACTAAGCTATTAAGTTTATGAGTAATAAAGTCTCCAAGTAATTGATTCATATATCATATTGAATCAAATGGATTCTCAAACGCAAAGGGAAAAATCATTTCCAAAATTTTTTCCGAAAAAAATGTAACTCAACTGCACTTTGGATCGTCCCCGTGATTAACCTACTTCTGCCGTTAAAACCAAAGTTCAACTAAACAAACACACGCCCGAATATGGAGGCGCAGCATAATGTGGCACACAATCGTCATGCACGTCAAGGTCACCAAATGATGCTAGCAAGCAATCGCTCAGGCAGACAAAATGCGGAAGAAGGAAGGGGGGTAAACGAAACAATAGAGTTGATAAACAAGTTGGAGAGTGGACCAACCGACTAACCGACCGTTGGCCGTCAAGCCAGAAGCATTCGAAGGACAGTAAACGAAAAAGACGTTCGCGCGACCGTTAAACTAAGGCCAAACACTAATTTTAAAATCCAAAGGCGGCCAACGTGATCCCTCGCGATGGAATTGAGCGGGAGTTCTGCTTTACCAGCGTGTGCCAATTGTGTCAATAGTGATGTAAACCAGCACCAGATGTGTTCACGATCTTCACTAGTAAAATACACGCTCAGCCATTATGCCATCTTCTCGCAGCAGCTGTTGTTGAACATTGACTGTGACGCTTATCCTATCTACTACGATTACGTATGATTACATCAATCGCAATCAGCACTAATCAGGTGCTAGAAAGCGCGCAACGGGTGATCTCCCCACGCGACATCACAGTCACAGTTATCTGAGCGATGTGCTTGTATGCACCCCTTACCCGTGACGCGCTGTACGAGATTCACTAACAAAGGTCCTGTGCATGATGCACCCTTGCAACACATCAAACACTTCGCTCGGATACAGTGTGATCGATCGTTTTCGAACAAAAAGTGAAAAACGTGTACAAGACAATCTGCAGGACGCTGGAAAGTTAACCGTTGTCTGCTGACCAGATCATCCGATGGAACGAAGAATTTCGAAAAACGCGATGTGCGGGGGTAGCATCACCCCTACGCACGGTCGTCTGTGGTACGCGTTGCTGGGTGCCGCGTTTACGCTGGAGAGCAAGCTGCTGGAACGAAGCTACCTCAACAATCGGTAGGGATGGGTTTACCTGGGCCTGGCATGGGTTTCTATATTACATCTACCCGGTTTTATCCCCAGGAACAACGAGTGCACGATTTGCACGCACGATATTGATGCGACTCAACGAATGGTGGCACTGTGCGGTCACACATTTCATCGGTGCTGTGTGATGGTATGGATGCGCACCTACGGCTACTGTCCGGACTGTCGTTCAAGCAGGCTGTAATCCGATCCCAATCCGAACGTGACGATTTGTGGACTTTGTGTGGATACATTGTAACGCTTGGGTCGTTCAATGGGTTTTATAGATAAGCATATCTCGCCTTCAAGACTGTCCCGGAAGCGCTAGATGACGCTCGTGGGCTAAATAAAGCAATTTTAACTACCGTAAGATCAAAGGCGTCTCCGATAACGTCGAGTGCATCAAAGAGAAACCGTTTTAGAAGGAAAAAATATCGTAAAACAAGTGGTGCTAGCCCATTTAACGTAAAGAACACGGCAAATGTTTCAACTTTTCTCGTAAACTTTATTCTTTGTTCGCCTAAACCTTGTTCACGATGGCAATTAGATGAGCAGCAGTCGTTGGGAGAGAAGATCGAGCTCCCGATCGATAGCGAACACTGAAAAGGGCAGACCACGGCAATGCACATTCACGAAGATCACAGCTCCGTGTGCTTCGACCTCGTTGTATCCTCCTGCTCTTCTGCTATACCTAGGTAGCCGAAAAGGGAAGAAAAGGAAGATCTTTCGTCAGCAACAGTCCCATTTTATAGTGATCTAAGCAGCCTGTTCGCCGAAACTTACCACCGGTGGAATGTTGTCCGGAGCTTCCGGTCTCCTGCTCGCCAGCCTCGCCAGCGTGCTCTATCTCGTCCGCCTTCGCCTGTAACCGCTTGATCTCGGCATCGTAATCCTTCCACTCGGGCACAATCCGTTGGGCGGCCGTTAGCTTCGCTTCCTTCGTCAGCGGATTGTTGCACAGATCGATCGTTTTGGCGTACTGCAGCGTCTCGCTGCTGCACCACGTCTCGCACCACAGCCACTCCTGCGGCAGCGATTTGATCGCTACCTGGTGGATCATGTTGTTCGGTAGATCCTGATCCAGATTGGACAAACTGTTCGGATCCTGGCTGAGCGCCTGGTACTGTCCTCGGATGCGATCACCGGCCGCAATTTTACGGAACCGTTTCAAATCGACCACGTACAGCGCGGAGATGTGATACCGGCGGCCCTGCAAATGGTTCTTCCAGTAGCCCTGCTTCCAAAACCGGAATCCTTCCATCTCCTGCCTCGAATCACAGAACGGTGTGTAGCCGTACGGTGCACCGCCCAGATCGAAATCGTTCAGCTCCTTCATGTCCGCACGTACGATCTGATCCGCATCGACAAAAATGATCTTCTTCACGTCGAGCGGGAACAGCACATCCAGAAACAGAATCTTGTAGCCCCAGATGATGCGTTGCTTCTCCGTCTGCTGGTGCAACCAGCGAGGCCACTTGTACTGTACCAGCTCGTACTGGAACCCATACTCGGCACTCATATGCGGCAGAAAGTCAATAAACTGGGGCGACAGATAGTTTTTGAGGAACCAAAACTTGACCGGTGTATGCGTGTGCTTCAGCAACGACAGCATCATGATTCGCAACAACCGCTCGTACAGGTGCCCGGAAGCGACCGAGAAGATATTAAGCACTTCGCCTTCACCAGCACTTCCGCCGCTGTTTCCACTGTCTCCCGTTCCGACGATCGAGCTAATGGAATCCCAAATACCGCCTCCACCACCACCGCCGCCACCAGCACCATCCTTTTCGTCTCCTAGCAAATCGACGCCTGCCATTCCCGGTTTCTTCGTTACGCGCAGCTTCAGAACGTGCGAACGCAACGAACTGATGATGACACGGGTACTCTCCGGAGTGTGCACCGTATTAGGTCCATCCGCACTCGTAATGTCGTAAATGTCCGCGCTCTTGCCATGGCGTAGCTTCAAAATCCATGCACCCGGGTTTGCCTTCAGCTGGAAGTAACCCAGATTCGCCATTACGATCGTATCGACGATGATCGGACGATCCTCGGTACCGAGCGTGATCTGTAGACCACGTGGCGGCGAACCGGTAGCGCTGTCGAAGCAGTGTCCCTCGAGCAACAGATACTCAAGCTCATACTCGGAGTGTACTGGACCGTTAATTTCGGATAGCTTGATATTATCCAGATCGTACACCGAACGGACCACTTCGACGAGCCAATTCTCGGGGACCTGTAAAAAGAGAAACAGATGCACATTGAAACTCCTGTACCGCAAGGACTGATTCCGTTTCAGGTACTTACGTTTAAGCTCTGCGTCAACAGCGGATTCGCCGGAAGACCGACAAACTTTGCAATCGGGCCAGCAGCCAAACGACCTTCATTGGTGAAGTGCAGCTCGGGATCGACAACGAATCGGTAAAACCTTCAAATGGTAGAATGGTTATAGCGAGAGAATCGATTAGAAAGCAGGAGATTACTTACGTTTTCACCGGCATATCGCTGTGCTTGTCGATCGCACAGAGGAAAATCTTCATCTGACAGTTCACGACATCCCGCAGGAGGAGCAGCAGGGAGGAAAGCTTCTGTGCACCACGCGATGCGGGATCGAGTACGGCCACGATCTCGAAGAACGGCTGTTCGGCCTGTTTCGGTGCGAGCTGTACCACGGTGTGACTTTCTTGCACATCGGTCGGTATCGTGTAGCGTGATTTCGATTGCTGGCGTGGCACGAGAATTGATACGAGCTTCATGATCGTGTCGCTCGACATTGCGGGCGTATCGACGTTATCGGTCAACGAGGCTTGCTTCAGTGCGGCGCGTATCTTGTCCGTGTACTGCAACCCATTGTAACTATCCAAGAGACCGTAATCTTCCGTGTCAAAATATTCTTCCGCTTCGAATGCACCCAGCAATCGTCCATTGGCCATGACCGTACTGACCGAAGCACGTAGCTTCAGCACTCGCTGGCAGTAGACGCGCAACATTTTCAGATGCATCTGAGTGGCAGGCAAAAAGCCGAGCACGGAATCGGGAACGGAAACGGCGGCCAAATCGGTGCCAGCTTCAGCGGCTTCCAGCAACCGCATCACCAGATCGTACGTTTCGTCGGCCTCGAGAGTATTAATGCTTGCCCAAACGAGTGCGTTTAGATCCTTTTTCAGTTCCGAGCGAGCCGCATCACTGCCATCGACGTTGGGCAAAAACGCTACTCTTAAACCGGACGATGATTTCTATGGAGAAGAAACAACGTTAGTAAGAACGAGTTCCCAAACAAATGATGGAAATAAAGCGATCATACCATAAATAGTAGAGCGTTTCGCAGTTGCTTGCGGGCAGCGATGTGTCGAAGATCACCCACAACCCATACGGTCAGGAAGTGAACGCGCTGGCCCAAGAATCGCTCATAAGTGGACTTGCCACCAAAGTACTTGAGATTGCTCATTAACGTTGCAGTGAGATCAGCGTTTGACAGCTGACCCAGAGCACTAATATCCTCCAGATCGGGATGTGGCCGTCCGGACATGTCCAGGAAGTTAGGTTCATCTTGCGAAAGGATCCGTTGATTTAGCCGTGGCATAACGTGCGGCTGTTTCATCAGATAATCGATCACCGGTTCACCCTCGTGTAGATCACCCATATAGACAGCTTTCTGGAGCGTCGGTGTCTGTTGCATTATTTCCGTAAGTATCGTCTCCTCAAACTCATCACTCGTGAGAGTGGATTGCGGTAGCAGCACACCGTTCAGGAGAGCCTGCGGAACCGTCTTCAACCCTAGCCGTCCGATGAACTCCTGCGCCAACTGACGCCCGTAATCAAAGTCCGAATCTTCGCCAAGAATCTCGTCGACTTCATCCAGCTTCAAACGATTGAACTTCTTACGCAAAACGTCTCGCACATCGGCATAACGGATCACCTTCCGGTCGGCGGTTGCTGCGAACAGATCGGTCAGGAAACCGAGTGCCTCGGTGGCCGACTTCTTCTGGTGCACATAGTTGAACCCACACGTTACCGCCCGATAGTCCTCGCCGGCACCCGTTTGAAATACCAAACCCACTCGCACCGGTGCCATGTGGACGACAAAGCTTTCCGCTAGCTTCACGATGTCCCGACCCGCACTATCGCCAGCAACGGGATCCACGATCAGTACCAGGTTGAAGAGGTTTTTGCGAATATTACGCAGCATGCCCGGGAACGTCGGTCGCAACAGATCCTTCAGGCTGGCGGGCCATCGCCGATATTGCGCATCGTTCTCGAGATCGTTTATCCACGTGATGGCCGAATCGCGGACATCGATGGCAAACTCCTTCGAACTAGAAGACAAATCAAGTCCCAACAGCGGAGTAGCACTGCGGCCACGGATTTGAATCCGATTCAAACCCTCCAGTACACGCATCTCCGAGCGCAGTGTATCAAGCAGCGTGATCGTGTCGATCGTTTCCGCATCGAAGAACAATCCGTTCAGAAAGAGCGCCGCATCCGGTGGCTGTAGGTTCAGATTCCGGCCAAACACCTCGATGTTGTTGCGCATCTCTTTCTTGAACTCTTCCGACACCGTCTGGGATAGAAGCGATTTGGCTTGGGTCGGGAAATTCTGGGCCGTAAACTGGAGCATCTGTAGCGCCTCATCACCCGGCAGTTCAACGATCCGCTTTGCCGCCTGAAGACCCAACTCCTGGAACTCCCAGGCCTTCAATGGTGCAATCTCATCGTGCTTCTCGAGCAACGAATTGCGGAACCGGTCCAGCGAGTGGGCAAGATGTGGGAATCGCTTTTTTAGCTGCACAAAATCGAAACCTTCCACCTCCGATTCCAGCATTTCGTTTTCGTCTGTTCCACCATTGGCCACCGGATCCTGGGCGTGCTGCGAATCATCCTGGCTCTTGTACTCCGTTGATTTCAGATGCAGCTCAACACCGTAACCGGAAAGCCGCAGTTTGCGAGACGAGACACGCTGTACGTAGTGGCGTAAAACGTAGCGTACCGTACCACGGTCCGCTACCGGACGGATTACTTGATGAAACTTCTTGAACTCGGGTGTTCCAATCTCGCCGTACAGCACCACCGTAAGCGTATTATTCTCCGATCCGGGATAGATGTGGTCGATGGCGAATGTTTCGACGGTCGTTGCATCTTTGCCACCGGCGCGCAGAATGCTTTCCAGCTCGCTTATATCGCATGCCACCTTCCCGTGTACGCTCGCGAAGATGGAAGTTTCGCAATCGCCCTTCGTCAGCACCTCCTGTGCTACCTGCAGATGGGCTTGCACTTTCGGAGAGAAGCTGTGCAGCGATAGGGCTAACTTTAGCAGGTTTATCTGACCCTCGCCGAGGATTTCCGAGGCTAGTTCGATCGATTTGAGATAACGTTTCTCTTCCGTTTCTGCAGAACAAAAGGAAAAATATGATAAAACGGAGAAAACCAGTGATCAAGCGATCAAGAGATCTACGTGCTAGCAACTTACCAATCCCGTAAAGTCCGCCTGGCACATTATTTAGTAGTTCCACGTATTCCCAGAACGAGTTGCCTCTTTCTTCATCAATAAATTCGGCGATCTCCAATTGCAGCGGCGTGATTTTCCATTTCGCCGACAGCTGAGTCGTGATGGGGTGGCTTTTCGATTCTCCCTGGACAAGACTGACCGCTAGCCAGCCGGTGACGAGGGCCACGTAAAGAAACCGCGCCGACGAAGCCATACGGGACATCTCTGGGCTGTGTTCCCCGTACTAGCTAATGGGTTTTGCCTACGTATTCTAGCACACGCTAACCTCAAACACCGCCACTTCAGAACCTTTCCTCCACGTCAGCCTCACCTAGCACCATACAACTCACTGCACCTTATCGCGCGAACATATCGGACACTATCGAGTTTAATATATTTAATATACTTCGATTGCTTTATGCTTACAGCTGCATTACGAAGGATTTTGCTTTGTTATTTTGCTGCTTTTTGGTTTTTGTTGTCACCTATCGGCGACCAATCAGCGAGTTACGAATGGCGCCGGTTTTTCTTTCCCCCCAAACCGGTGCGGTTGGGAAACGAACAGATTCACCTATTTCAGGGTATCATCCCTGGGTGGGTTGGTAGCCGAGGGACGGAATAGAAGGTGATATTGGTCCTTTCTATTCTTTTTCGCCTTATTTGTTGGACTCGAGAGTGTTTCAATAGACAAAAGGATCTTCATCTCTATTCGGAGAACATATTTGAAATAATTCTGATTACGAAAATTCTTATTCCTTGATCGGCGTTCGAAACTTTTTCCAAAATTTCAAGGAAATCGTTCTTCGTTTCTCAATCTATAAATGGTCAAGTGGGCTTACGATTGAAATGCGTGCATCGCACACATACTCTGACGAAAATTTGTCCAACGAGATGAATTATGCTTCGGGTTTCGAAATGAATGGTTCATTCTATGAAATCGGCAAAGCATAATAAAGAAAAAAAAGGAAAAAATCTTACTCACAAGATCGCGGGTTTTCCAAAGTTTCGAAGATTTTCCCAAAAGACTTCCTTGAATTGTAAAAACAGTTAATAAATGGCCATATTCATGTTTTTTGTCGAGTAAATCATGTACTGTAGGCATGATAATTCCAAGGGTGCATGGAAATCGAACCCGGCTTTAAGATGCCTGAGTAAATGACCCCGAAAAACCGCAACACACACATCTATTTTATCTACCACCACCAACATACACCCTTTTTCGAACACACACACACGAACATAAGTTGTAAAAAAAACTCGAATGAATTCTCGTGAATCGATTGATTGGAAATCTTATCAATGAACTTCATTGTTCAACGAATTTAGCAGGAAAGTAATTAATAAATAATGGCGCCATTGGTTTTATCATTTCCGCTTTGACCGATGGTCGTAAACAATTGGCAACAGGTTGGCAAAGGGTAAGCTCCAGCAATTAGATAGCAATACTCTTTTTCCTAATTAAAGCAATTAGGTTTATTGTTTGCACGTTTCTGCAAATATTAGATCGACGTGAAGATAAACCAACAGATCGTAGAACTAAAGAACTTAGACCTGAAGCCATGGTGGTGCTGGTCCTTGCCGTTGTTTAAACTTGCTTCAAATTATCTGGTGTTGTCTTTAGTTATCCCGTATTAGTAGTTTTAGTTCTAGTTGAAAGATTAATTAGAATCGATGGTGTAAATGTACTGGCAGACGTTATAGGAATTGTCTGTACGTAGTCTCATCTCCTGTTGCATCGACAAATGGATGTTCCATGCTCCATGCTCCCCAGTTCTTAAGTCAAATTCGAATTCTAATCCCAAGTTGCAATTGGACTACGAAAGATAACAAATTACTGTAAATTACAGGTTCTTACGAGTTTGGTATAACAGATCTTGTGCGTTTAAATACGATCGCGATCTCCGCAGTATGTCCTCTTGCAGTGTTGGAAAGGACTTCGCTCTCCAGGAACTGCTGCGGCTTAAAGGCTGCGTTCACCATCCTGGTGTGTCGTGTTAACCCCTTGCCGGATAAATGAACAATTCTCGGAATGAACCACGTCGTCGTCGTCGCCGTCGTCGTCGTCGTGTCCTCATCTTAGTTTTTTACGTGTGTCTGTAAAAGCGAATCTTTCACGCCAGCGATACAGCATAAGCAGCATCATCGCTGTCCCCCAGTTCTCAGAACCAGTTCATTTATGCTGTTCAGCGCTTCGGTCGTGCGTGGCTAGGAACGAGCGAAGAAGGAACGAGCAACGGCGGTGGTGTCTTTCCTCCTCCGTGCGTGCGAGTGTTTTTTGGTCACGAAGTAGTGCGTTTTCTTGTGTTTTGTTGTGCGTTTGTCTGTCGTTTGTGTTACCGGTCGTCGTGAGAGGGGTTTTGTGAATCCGTTTTATCCGGGTAGGTTTAAAAGCATCCTGAGCGATGCGTTTTAGGCGAGTGTTTGAGCTCTTTTGCAAACAAAGTTTCGATAACTTTTCTTCGGCGGCGAGTTGAAAGGCGGCGCTCCTGCACCTTTTCCGACCTGTCGTCTACTACCAACGTAACCTGGTGGCAGGGAGGGAGTGGGGGAGTGTATTGTGCGAAAAAGAAGGGCCAGCAAACGAAACGCAATCTATACGCGGGGTAACAGTTTACGCCAGTTTGGCACAAAGCAAACAATAATCTCGCGGCGTGTGGTGTTGATGACAACGTCTTGACCACCATCAGCAGCAGCAGCACCAGCCAGCACCACCAACACCAGCGAGCAGCAACAGTGTTGGAAGAAGTTTTCATTGATTCGAACCCGTTTCAGGTGATGGTTGCTGATAAAAAAAAAGAGGTGCGAGACAAAGCGAGAGAGCAGCGACCGAAAACCCACCGTCGTGGTGGTATCGCGATAAGTGCGCGAACAGAGAGCGAAATGCGATGCGCGCGGACTCCGCGGCAAGGCGTACGCGGGGTGTTGGTGGTGGTGGACATCATTCTCGTTGTTTCGTTCTTCGTTAACCCGGCACACGACGCCGCACCTCGGAACAAAGTCATGGGGCCCCCATGCGTCGGAAATATATGCCAGACACATATGCCCGAGAGCGTCTCAGACCATTTCCCATTTCCCTGTTTTTCCACCCGCCGAGGGGTGGGGGACAAGGTGCGCATCGCGTCAGCGGCGTCTCGATTGGTGTTAGTGCGTGCCATCCCCCCACAGCCCCCTCCCCTGTGAGTGCTGAAGCGTGAATTATTGCCACTCTTATAGCTCCCCACACACGCCAGGCAAGGTGAACGATGAAGACGATGGCGGGATGTGTGATGCACATCTCGGTGCCGACAAAGAGCGATCCCCTCCCGTGGAAGAGAATATGGCGCATCGCCATCGGCACCTCTCCATGAAGCAGATGGCGGGACGGACCGACCGCCAAACCGCGCGAAATCGGTGGTCTTCGCGGTCGGCGTCGACCGCCATGACGTGTTTGTTGCGAAAATGAGATTTTTTCAAGAGGCCTCCCCGCTACTCAGACACGGTCCCACCGCTTTGTGGCCAATGTAAACACCCCTCGGTTGCTGCTGGAACGGTTATCCGCTCGGCTGCTGAAGCAAGGGGAAGCAGGAAATGCAGCATTTTGGGGGATGATTTATGTAGGAATTTTGCGCCGGCTTTTGCGGAACAGAGAGGGTCGCCGCACCTCACGTGAAGCAGGCATTCCTTCGTAACATTCACTAACACCGGTTCCGGTGGGCCCCGGTTGCACGCAAATCGCAAACACAGAGTACTATAATGGTTTCCCCTTTCTTCTTTTTGCTATCGTCTCTTCTTCCTCTTTGGCAGGATTAGCGTGTTAGCGAGTTTTAGTGTCCCCGTCGTCAAGGTGGTTTGTTGTTGGTTTTTTCTGTTTTTGAGTGTAATACCCATTCCCGATGCTAACAAGTGTGCCACGACGTCACCAGCGGCGTGTTTGCTTCGATCGTTTGTGAATCTCTTCGTGTGCCCGTGTGCGTGCGTGCGTGTGTGTATCGTGTCCAAAACAAAGTGTTAATTGCGACCGACAAGTGTGTGTGTGCGTGCGTGTCAAGGGTTACTACGAGTAGGTGTGCTAGCGGCGTTCTTGAGGACGCCCCGTGGATGCTGATGAAACATATTGACGAGCGGCGACGACGACGACGACGACGGACGATGGTGGCCAGCATGAGCGGAAACCAGCGTAACATGTTGCCGGTGCTACTGTTACTGGTGCTGTGTGTTGGCCTTCCGCTGGAAGGCGTACGGGGTAGTGCCATTCCTTCGGCCTCCTTTCCACCAAACAGTGCCAGTAGTGGGATTGCCAACAGTGCCTCGTCTTCCTCGACCGTCGGTCTCGCTGACGGTGGCGGTGGCTCCACGATCCGGCGACCCCTATCGGGAGCTACCGTGGCCGGTTCGTCCTCCTGTCTGGCCGTACATCCGATCTTGCAGCGACGCGGTGTCGAACAGATCGATATGCCGATCGATCCCATTCCAGGTGAGTGAATCATCCGCCCGCCTCGCCCGCTGCCGAGTCGATTGTTATCTTATCAACGTGCTCCATCCACCGGGAGTAGAGAACATGGCCCCGGGGGATAGTGTACGCCACGCCGGATTGCCGGCATACGACCGCACGACCCGAAACACGGTGGTGGTGGTGGTGGTGGTGGTGGCGTTCGCGCCGGCGTTCCTTCTGTCGTGTTTTACATTTATGGATGGTGTGTCCACCACACACACCGGGAGTGGTGGAAGGGTGTCTGGGACGACCTCTCTTTGATTTTGATGATGCTTTTGGAGGTTGCCGTCGACGTTCTGGCGACTGGTGGCGGTTGTCACGTATCTCGGTGCGTGACGATGCATTTTGGTAGCGAAGGGAGAGCTCCCCCATGGCCAACAGTCTGTCTGTCTGTCCTCCGGACCCATCACACGCGATTGATTTACGGCCAAGGTGGTCAATGGGGAGGGGTGAAGGGAATCAACCACCGCCAAAACCAAACCAAAAGGGAAGCTTCTCATTCCGTATTCTATGCGCTCCGGTTGACAAGATATATTTACGATCGTTCTTTACCGCCGTCGCCCAGGCAACCGAGCAACCGGACAACTCTTCTTGGGTCATTCAAATCATCGGATCGTATCGTAAAGAAAAGCACGCAAACTCTCGTTGGCACACGGAGTGTTCGTGTGCGGAATAATGGCCTCAACGATACTTTGCCCAGATACTTGTTGCTGGCGTGTTTTTTACTCCGACATTACTAATTTCGTTCCGTGTGCGCCATTTTGTGTCCCGCAGTCCGATGTCCCGGACTCCGGGGCCAACGGAATAAACGCGAGACACGGGGCACCGGGTAGAGAGAAGAAAAGCGAAGAAGCGAAATGAGTTACGCCGTCGGCTATTTACTGAATCTTCTCGGTGACAGGAAGTGAAACACTATCCTTCCACGCCAGAGCCTACTGGCCCGGGGAGCGAAGGGACCGTTCTTTCATGTAAATTCCTCTGCAGCAAAAAAAAAAAAAACATAAACCAGTGGCCATCGTCTGCCTGCGCCGCTGCTCAGGTACGTAATGATCTCGATTAACTATTAATCGGGGTGCGCCCAGTGACTTAGAAAACGAAAAGTGACTAAGTAATCTGAACCGTGTGCCCGAGGCCATTCTCCCCCCCCACCGGGCGGTGGGGTAGGTTTTCCCATTTCAAGTGCCGGTCGCACTAGCGAAATGTCTGCGCCGCCTTTAGCTTTTCATGTCCTACAGAATGAAGAACATTTGCCATTTTGTGGCGCGGTCATCTTGGGTGCGGCAGATGCGCGACCAAACGGGATGATGCCACAGGGCCAGAAAACCACGGACAGACACGGAGTGCCCTATGGGGAGAAGCAGCCGCAAAGTATCCATTTTCCCGGTTTAGGGTTTAGGAATATTTGCAACCTGCCGGGATGCGGCGGCGCCGTCGTCTCTCGGGAATTTTGCGGGGTTGCTGCCATTAATGCTCACCTTTTTGCGGCGTTCTCTTCGCTCGGAGGCTTTTAATGATTAGTTTTGACATCATGTCGCATCGGCGGTCTGAAACTGCGCACCCAATTCCAACGTTCCGGCTCCAGCTCCAGCTCCAGCTGCTGCTGCTGCTGCTTCTGCGCCTGAAATCCGATACACCGGGACACACCGTAAATGGGGAGGAGGATTTTGTTAGGCACCCAGACAGAGAGCGAGAGAGAGAGACACGGAAAAAGAAACCGTAAGGTTCGGGGCGAGTCCCAAAAATCGATTCGACATTCGATCGGTGCGCGGTGTTGGGATTTTGTTTGATTTACCTTCTGTGTTGTGTACCGGCTTTTTGGCATTAATCGCTTGGTTGGCGTTGCGGCGAACCCCGGCGGAACACACGGTTTCGGGCCACAATTACGCGGCGCGGCAAGCAGCGAGAAAGCAATTTTTCGGTTGAGCTGCTGAACGTGCTGTGACCACCACTCGCCTATCCATACCGACGACGGACTCATTGAAGTTCCGTTCCGTTCAACGTTCGGTTGCGTCTTCGCGGAGGCTATTCCATTTCATTTCGTTTTTTCTTTTCCCCGCGGTGTGGTCTGTCTTTGTCGCACATAGCGATGATCCCGGGGCGTGTCAGCTGTTCCTAGCAGGTCGCAGGATAAGGAGAACGGAACAGAAACTATTTGTTCGCTATTTGGCTATTCATTTTGTTTACAAATGGATGATCAAAGTGGTGATTATTGGCCCTCGGGCTAATAGTGACAGACCAAAAACAAAAAAAAAAGCGTGGTCACAATAACTCCCACGGCATAAGATGCTTAAATTCCGTCCGTTACCGAAGACCAAAAAGCCTCCGGGGCCATTTCATGGTAGGATGGCGAAAAACTTTAGCCAATTCACTCGCCGTCTGCTCGTCGGATTATCCTTTTCCACAGTACGCCAGAGGAAGGAGAAGGAGGAGAAGCAGGAGAAGGAAGCATAAAAAGTGTGGCCGCCCGGATGCTGCGTCACCGCAGCCGTGGCCACTTCTAATGAGGAGTGCCCCGGTGTGCCGCCGAAAGTATGTCTAAAGTAATTGCATCGGGAATGAATGAGTGAAGAGAGAGACGTGCCCGGACGAATTAAGGCGGGGCCGGACTCGGGGACTCGGGGGTCTCGAGTGGATTATGGGCTATTTTGTAAATTCTTATCCGTCCCCCCCGCCGGCTCGCCCTGTCCAATCCACTTTCGTGACGTGCCTTCCTTCAAGCCGAAAGACCTCATTTGACGAAGGACATCTCACGTACTGTAAGCTCTTTGTCAGGTTTTTTGTTTCTCTCTTCTGCTGTTGAGGATGTTTCTTGTTTTTTTTTTCTCTCGCGCCAACCATTCCGTTGTTGGTTGTACGGTGCACCGTTTCCTATAGAACCAAACAGCAATTCCAAACAATCCTTCACTTTTGTGATAATGAAACGAAACAAAAGTAAAAGTAGCGCGTCCCCATGTTGCACTCCGGGCGGCGGGAACGTGTGTGTTTTAATGAGAACCGGCAGAATGGACGTGGACAAGCGTGGTGACATAATACACATGAGCTCTGCACCTTGGATGCACTTCAGCCAGATATATCTTGGCTTCTATCTCTATCTATCTCTCTCGCCTTCTGGTGACGCTTCCACTGACCTAGATATGAGAATTGACACGGGAATCGAGGGGGAATGGGGGAAGCAGAACGTTCTCGCTGTCTGACGTAATCAATCTCTCTCTCGCTGGTCTTTACTACTCTGTACAAAATCCTTCCACATTCCTATATCCGGTGTTATACTGTTATAGGATTGTGTGAGTTACAAGAAACTCAAGAAACATCAAACGGAACTCCCCCTGGGCGTATAAGGTGGGCATGTCTGTACCCTCCTGGAACCTGCTCATTTCCTGCTTTTCCAGGGGTCGATAAAGAGTTGGTGCTCTGGCGTGGTACTTCACGCCGTTGTTTCCTCATAAAAGAAAAAAAAACACAACAACAATCTTGTGCCTGGTCAGCCCGGACTTTGGGTGCTCTGCTTCTCGAGGGCTATGGTGAGGTAGCTAAAAATAATAATTAAGAGATTTACCACTTCATCTTCCTCGTCCTATAGAGGGAACTTACTCCGGCCGGTCACTTCTCGCCCTCGGAAGATGGACACGGCAACGGAAACGAATAAGTGTCTCTCTGCTCTCGTCTGTTCGTCCATTTTTTGGGCTCTTTTCCCGTTTCCCCCGTTTGGACCGTTCACGCTGTGGAGAAACACAAAAGCGGGCAGCAACGGGCAAGAAGTTCGGCGACTTGGACGTAGGAGGCCAGGATAAAAGAAACAAGTTTTTCGTTGTTGCTGTTGTGAACTAGAAACCATGGATACCCCGGTTGCATGGAACGAACGAACCCGGGGACTCTGCTCTAGGAGAGATTGGATGCTGTGTGTGTGTGTGTTTGTATGAATGGTGTTTGTTCGCCATCACCATCGACAAAACTATGGACCCCGAATGTTGCTTATGCTTCTTATGCTTGTGATATAACAACACCACTGCTGCAACACTGTTTCGATGGCGCTTCCGGCAGCCAATTTGTGTGTCTCTCCATGTGTGTGTGTAAGTGGTTCTCTCTCACTCTGTCTCGCTCCCTCGTACACAACTTTGCTATTTACTCGGAACACGGATAGTGATCGGTAATGGTGTTCTAATCATGAAAGAACCCGGTAGGGGGAGGTGGTGTCTCTACCCTTTTCCGGCGAGGACATCGAGAGCAATGTTCGCTCTACAAATAGGACACAACACACCACAGCATGACGACGATGATGATGATGCTGCTGTTGATGGGAAGAAGCAGGTGAAAAGGTGGTGATGCTCATGAAAGTAGGTGACATGAGCACAACATGAAGGCACATCCCTCCTCTACCTGTGTGTAAGTTCGGAGCGGAGTCTAGGACATGGGCGCTGGTGGCGAGATGCATACCACACCATTGCGAAGAGGACACCATCGCTTGCTCCTCTCCTCAGTTTGTTGTGTCCCACTACCTGGCCGTTCGTATTACCTGTCTTTTAGCGTGTGTGTGTGTCTCGTCCATCCGCGGCCGGCGATGGATGGTTGTCTTTCTCGCGGTGTCCAGAACGCAGGGAACGGCAAGCGACATCTGGCGGCGGAGTGCAAACGGATAAACAATTTTTTGTACAAAAGCCAAAAGCAAATAAATGGAAAACTAAACGTGCAAGAAGCGAGTCACATGCGTGTGTGACTGTGTGTATGTCCTCGTGTAGCGTTGCTGCACACCGTTCCAATGCACATTCCCGCACCATCATCGGGCATCGGCACGAAAAAGGACGACGTTCTTCTTGGCGCCTCTCCGGAGCCCTTACTCAGAAAAAGCTTCGACGCGTTGTTCGACGGCTTTGTTTGCACCACCACGATCATCGGTGGTGGTGTCTATTAGCCTCATCGCCGGATGGACAACATGCCCTGACCGGCGGGCGGGGTGGGTGGTTGGATGGATAGAACCAGGGTGGTTATGTTTAGTCAGTGTTGCGGTGCGTCACCAGCGTCGTCGTCGTCGTCGTTGGTTGCTATGATGTTGTGTGTTTGTTGTCGAGATATTTTCCCTCATCTGTGTTCTTTCCGTCTATATATTCCGTTTGATTCTTTCTGAAGTTTCTGCCCGATCCGGGGGCTAGGGGAAGCAGAGGATGAGGGCGAAGCTGACGGGCTGAAGTCACTTTGTTTGTCGTGCTTCTGAAGAACTTGATCATACCAAAAAAAAAAAACGGATGCTTTCCTTTTTCCCATCCTTTTATGTGGAAAGCATAGTTTTCTCCTCCTTTCTGCTGGTGCTCCGCATACACTGTACGTTACAACGTTACAAGCCTTTTGCATTTCACTGCAGTGCATTCAATTCCTGATGCACATACACATATTAAGCTAGGAAAGCCATCAGCTAGATTACTTTTTCGTATTTCGCGCTCCGCTAGAGCGCATTCCAGAAGGCGGGGAAATTATGCAATGAGATAGTTCCTAGCGAAACTATCCTGTTGTTGTGATTGTGCTACATAAAAAAACACAAGCTCCTAGTAGACCACTTGGTGTACGAACACGACGTCACCTACCTAGTCGACGTTCCCCATCCTGCCGTCAATGTCATTGTCGGTTCCGTTCACTCACCGGCAATGACTTTATTTCGTAAAAATCTCGGCCTGGAGTTTCTCCAGTTTGACTCGTTTAAAAGTACATTAAAATGCTTCATTTTTATGACCTTCCCTTTCCATTCGTTTGTCGTTCCATTCCTCGCGACGACCTCGCTGCTGCTGGTGCTGGTGCTCTGTAACCTGCCTGCCGACACTGTTGGAGAAGAGATGAAGTCCTTTCGGAGGACCCTCGCTGTACCCTCGAAAAAACACAAAACCGGCCAGCGGCCACAATTTGTGCTCTTTATTTATTTATTTATTTATTTGCCTCCTCTCTGGCATCGTCTGCCTCACGGTCACGGTGCACCTCACTGACCGTTGGTCGTTTATGTTCATACCAGCGGCTATGGTGGAATCTTTGGTCCTTACTGTGACCCCCTTGAGTGTGTGTTGCTTGCTTTGAAGTCAATTCTAAGACTTTTATTGTCCAGTTCTCTTGGTATATCCGCTACAACAGCAGCAGCAGCAGCAGCAACAACAACGACAACGATGGGTCCATCCGTCGACGACCTGTCATCGTTGTCGTTCATCGTGGGTGCGTTCTTGCTTCTTCTTCTTCTTCTTCTGGTTGATCCGCGTCCGGTGTGCGGTGGGAAAGGAAGTCGTAAAAATCCTCAGCTGGATCAACACCATCTATTGGAGGCACTTGGCGCCGTTGCGATGCAACCGAAGTGGTTGCCGGCAAAAAGGGAGTGCTGGCAATCATAGCAGGCGTCTCGCGCGCCAAAGGAAAAGCCACATTCTTTGTCTCAACGCCGTTGCTGTTCTAATGTTATGCTATTTAGGGATCGACTTTCTCTGGCCTCTGCAGCGCACTGCCTTTCCGGAATTAGCTGGCGGCGGTGGTGGTGATGGTGGGAGCAAAAATTAATTTGCAATCACTATGATTGCATGGGCGCTGCGCTCGATCGGTACCTTGTAATCTTAGTATCGCCTCCGGCCACCGATCCCGTCACGTTTAGTGGCCGACCGACCGATCAACCAACCGACCGATCGGTGTTAACACGTTTGCATGCCAACATAATGGCGCCAGAAAGGATCGAAGATCGTGAAGCCGCCCTCAAGTGAGCAAATTGTTTTAACGTTTTTTTTCATTTTGCTTCTTCGTCCGTTGTTTTCGTCTCGTGGATAGTACGCGTTACGTGTTAGTTGTCTCACAGAAGGAGAGAGAGAGGGAGAGATAGAGAGAGTGGATTGAACTTTTTCCCAAAACCCCTTCTTGACTCCTCTCGCAGTCATATCCGCTGTGGCTTGTGTGAGTGTCGAATGGGGTGGAGGGAGTTTTGAAAATTGTGTCAACAATGGTCAGATTCAGCAGCAGCGGCAGCAGCGGCAGCCACTCGAGAGCCCCCCTGAGCATAAGAAGCAATCGCTTGAGCCGCGCCTACCCGCTGTGTTCAGCTCTCGAGTGGTTCAGCACTATCGTCCGAATCATTGGGGTTGTTGTAGTTGTTGTTGCCTCTGCCCTTTTCCTTCTGCCAGTTTTGAACCCTCGCAAACAGTGAGAGTGAGAGTGAGAGCGAAGGAACAAGACCCGTTTACCGGTGTCCTTTTCACACTTTATGCAATGCGTGACGTTTGGCTCGGAACTTCACGGATCACCACCATCGCCAGCATCTGCAGCAGCACCAGCATTAGGCACCACCAGCAGCAGCAGCAGCTCGATCATAAACAATCGGAGTCTTTGAACATAAACAAACCAACGGCGGGGTGCAGCGAGAAGCGGCGAAGACCCCACGACGACGACGACGACGACGATGATCGCCACGATGGCGACCAAAAGTGGCTAAAAAAAACGCTCCAATGTGGATGTATGTATGTATAGGGCGTGATCGGTCGATTTATGCTGGCCGCTTCACTTCGACGGGGTCAACGACGTTTCGATGCAGCAGCAGCTTCCCGGCCCCCGGCGGTCTATGGTCATGCAAATTTCATTCCATTTCCGAAAGCTCGAAACTCTCCTCGTCTCCCGCGGAGGCCCGCGGAAACCACCATCCGGCATAAATCGTTTTTCCCGTTTCGGGGCCTGTTGATTTGCGGGACAAAACGCCGAACGGACGCGCCCGCGAACCGTTTAGATCCGAGTAACCGATTCGGCTTCTTCGGTCTCGGTTTCGGTCTCGGTTTTGTGGTCGATGAGAAATCGATGGATGGAAATTGGAGGGTGTTTTAATGACACAATGAAAAGAATAATAAATCCAAGACTTCATTTTCGGTTTCCCTCCATTCCCGGTTTTTTCCTTCCTTTTTGTGATCGAAACACCCCACGGTTTGGTGGGTGGGCCTTTCGATATTGTACATATTTGCATTCGAATACGAATGGTGGAATAGTGATTCATTGCCACAGCAGCACAGCTCGACGGAACGATAGAGAGCGGGTTTACTGTTCCGCGAAAGCATTCCGTCCTCGTGACGTGACTCTCAATCCATCATATGCGATGCAGCCACTAGCAATGTGATATCTACTCGACGGCCAAGTGTGTGCACACAACGTGTGTTGCGTCAACGTCTTTATGGTACCATCCACATGATGATACCATCATCACGTAGCATCATCGCCTTGGCCACGCACATTTAGTAGCCACCACGCACATTTAGTAGCCACTCAGCAAAGGCGCTGCTGCAAAAATGTACGTTCGTTATCAAGTAGCGCCTCATCGCGGCAAATGGCACTGGCTGGCGGTGCTGCTGCTGTTGCTGTGAATCCCCTCCCCCTTTGATGGTAAGGGTTTTCGCACCGAGAAGAGGCTGCGTAACACTATTTACACGGAGCCGGCCGTTGATTTATATTCCCGCCGCTCGCTCGCCGGTACGGGGATGACAAATCAAAAACATATTTGCCATCAGATGGAGCGGTCCCCGGGTGCGTTAGTCTTAAATACTTCAGACATATTCGTTTCGTTTCGTTTCGTTCCCTTTTTTTTTTTTGCTTCCTTCCTTCGTTTCGCGGTGCGTATTCGAGTGCTCTTCTGGGTGGGCCAACCACAGGAGCGCATTGCGTGTTTTATTCGGCACCCTCCATCGCGCCCCTTTTCGTACGGTGGTCCCCGACACACCGCCATCACATAAATCTCCCGCCGGCCGCAAATCCGCGACGGTACCTTCGGGATATAACCTTGCGTGTGTTTGTTGGGGGTAGCATCTGCAGCTAAATCTCTCGAGAGGCGGCGAAACAACCGAATTTTTGGGTGTTTGCTCCCTCCGGACTCATCTCATACTGCGTTGCGACAGACACACACACGCATCTGGTGAGGCTTTTTGGGATTAGTACCTTCACAAAGGCAGGGCAGTAATTGGTATTTATGAAAATTAAAAATTTGATTACGAAAATCAAAGCAATCTTTGTTTTTTCTTCCGCTTAATGAACCGCTTCGGTCGAGAATGCCGGTCACCGGAGCTGTGGCTCACTCACTCCATTCCCGTGCTACATTCCACACAGATTCACATCTTATCTTCAAGATTTATAGCTTGGTTGGCCTCTCAGACCGATTCCGATTCTGTTTTAGACTCGAACGAAACTCCCGGGGACACT
The DNA here is from genome assembly GCF_943734745.1 of Anopheles darlingi. Classification (NCBI taxonomy): domain Eukaryota; kingdom Metazoa; phylum Arthropoda; class Insecta; order Diptera; family Culicidae; genus Anopheles; species Anopheles darlingi. The sequence goes on from NC_064874.1 coordinate 35,888,636, forward strand.
CATTTGGCATTTATTATCTGCCACAAACTGCTCGATCGATCAATCGGTAGGCACATCGCGATCCTCGCCGACGCAGACTCTTAATAGGCCGAGAGACGAGAAGATGAAACGAGATCGTGATTCCGTTGAGGTGATGATTCATTTATGCGCCACAGATCCAGTGGATCCCGTGGTCGAGATGGTTTGTGCATTTGAATGGCTCCTAACTCCTATAGTTAAGAGCCCGCTACCCACGAAATGACCAAACACACACACACACACACACACACACACACACACACACACACACACACACACACACACACACACACACACACACACACACACACACACACACACACACACACACACACACACACACACACACACACACACACACACACACACACACACACACACACACACACACACACACACACACACACACACACACACACACACACACACACACACACACACACACACACACACACACACACACACACACACACACACACACACACACACACACACACACACACACACACACACACACACACACACACACACACACACACACACACACACACACACACACACACACACACACACACACACACACACACACACACACACACACACACACACACACAGACACAGTAGAGGACGCACATTATGCTGGAGGAACTGTCCCCCAGATTCCAATCTCTCACTCTTCTTGTCCGCTACGTTTTATTGCTCTATTTTGTCACATCCTCGTCGCTCTATCCTTCATCTCGACAGGCTGC